>NC_140994.1:83001804-83189202 GCF_052327205.1 Somniosus microcephalus | reverse complement strand
CTCATACATGAATAATGGCCACCTGGGCAAAGTGCTGGAGGCCAGCTGGTGCCGAATCATACTCCATCCATGAGTCGATGCCTTCAGGAGAAGAGGAGAGAGGAGAAAAGTGATCTGGGAAAAATATCTTGAGGCTGTATAACTAACAAAAGTAAAAGTAACCTTTGTTGCAATACTTGGTTCTCAGATTCACTGCAGTTGGACCACAAAACCTATTAATTTCAAATGTAGAATATAGGAACAGGAGTGGACCATTCAGCCCCTCGAGCCTGTTCTACCATTCTATCAGATCATTGCTGATCTGTACCTCAGCTCTATTTATTTGCCTTTCCTGTCTTGATACTCTTACCCAACAGAAATCTATCAATCCCAGTCTTGAAAATTTCAATGGACACAAGATCTGCAGCTTTTTTTGGGGGGGGTGGGGGGGGGGGGGGCGGGGAAGAAAGTTTCGCTACCCTTTGTGTGGAAAAAATGCTTCCTGAATGGCCCAGTTCTAATTTTAAAATTACGCCCTTGTTTCAGATTCCCCCAACAGAGGAAATTGTTTCTCTGTATCTACTCTCTATTGAATCCCGTAATCATTTTAAACACCTCAATTAGATCGCCCCTCAACCTTCTAAACTAAAGGAAATACAAACTACATTTATCCAACCTGTCCTCAATTAAACCCTTTAAGCCCTGGTATCTTTCTGATGAATCTGTATTGCACTCGCTCCCAGGCCAATCTTTCCTGAGGTACAATGCCCAAATCTGAATGCAGTACTCTACATGGGTTCTGACGAAGGCTCTGTACAACTGAAGGAGCACTTCCTCACTTTTGAATTCCAACCCTCTTGAGAGAAAGGCCAACATTCTGTTAGCCTTTTAATTACTTTCTGTACCTGTCCACCAGCTTTCAATCATTAACCTGTCCACCAGCTTTCAATCATTAACAATCATCGGGAAAATGCTAGAATCTATTATTAAGGAAGTGATAATAGGGCACTTAGAAAATCATAACATGATTAGGCAGAGTCAACATGGTTTTATGAAAGGGAAATGGTGTTTGACAAATCTACTTGAGTTTTGAGAGGATGTAACTAGCAGGGTAGATAATGGGGAACCAGTGAATGTAGTATATTTGGATTTTAAAAAGGCATTCGATAAGATGCCACACAAAAAGTTGTTACACAAGATAAGGGCTCATGGGGTTGGGAGTAATATATTAGCATGGATACAGGATTGGTTAAAAGACAGAAAAGGGAGAGCAGGAATAAACGGGTCATTTTCAGGTTGGCAGGCCGTTACTATTGGAGTGCCGCAAGGATCAGTGCTGGGGCCTCAGCTATTTACAATTTATGTTCATGATTTAGATGAAGGGACCAAGTGTAACGTACCCAAGTTTGCTAATGATACAAAGCTTGGTAGGAAAGTAAGCTGTGAGGAGCACACAAAGTCTTCAAAGGTATATAGACAGGTTAAGTGAGTGGGCAAGAAGGTGGCAGATGGAGTATAATGTGGGGAAATTTGAGGTTGTTCACTTTGGTAGGAAGAATAGAAAAACAGTTTTTTAAATGATGAGAAACTATTAAGTGTTGGTGTTCAGAGGGATTTGGGTTTCCTTGTACACAAAACACAAAGTTACCATGCAGATACAGCAAGCAATTAGCAAGGCAATGGTATGTTGGCCTTTACTGCAAGAGGGTTGAAGTACAAGAGTAAGGAAGTCTTGCTGCAATTGTCTAGGGAATTGGTGAGACCACACCTGGAGTTCTATATACAGTTTTGGTCTCCTTATCTGTGGAAGGATAGACTTGCCTTAGAGGAGGTGCAACGAAGGTTCACTAGATTGATTCCTGGGATGAGAGGGTTGTCCTATGAGGAAATATTGAGTAGGATGGGCTTATACTCTCTGAAATTTAGAAGAATGAGAAGCTGATCTCATTGAAACATGCAAGATTCTGAGAGGACTTGACAGGGTAGATGCTGAGATGCATTTTCTCCCTGGCTGGAGAGTCTCGAACTAGGGGGCATACATAGTTTCAGGATAAGGGGTCGGCCATTTAGGACTGAGATGAGGAGGAATTTCTTCACTCAGAGGGTTGTGAATCTTTGGAATTCTCTACCCCAGAGAGCTGTGGATGTTCAGTCGTCAAGTATATTCAAGGCCGAGAAAGATAGATTTTTGGACTCAAAGGGAATCAAGAGATATGGGGAAATCGGGCGGGAAAGTGGAGTTGAGGTCGAAGATCAGCCATGATCTTACTGAATGGCGGAGCAAGCTCCAAGGGCTGTATAGTCTACTCCTGTTCCTATTTCTTATGTTCTTAATTAAATTCTTATTGATGTATATGGACACCAACATTCCTTTGCTGTTCCACAGCTCCTAGCCGCTCCCCATTAAGAAAATATTTTGATTTGTCTTCCTCAGATCTGAAGTGCAAGCCATCACACTTCCCCACATGGAACTCCATCTGGCATAGTTTTTCCCACTCACTTGGTCTGTCTATGTTCCTTTAAAACTTCCTGCTCCAATCGACAGAACTTACTACACCTCCTAACGTAGTGCTATCTTTCTACATTACAATAGTGACTATACTTCAAAAGTACTTCATTGGCTGTGAAGTGATTTGGGATGTCTAGAGGTCATGAAAGGCACTACTGTATATAAATGCAAGTTCTTTCTTTCTATCCGTAAACTTGGATATACAACTGTCTTCTGAAAGTCCATGTAAACAACATCCATAGACACTCCTCTATACAGCATGCTTGTGACTTCTTCAAACAATTCAACGACATCAGTCAGAGGGGACCTACCCTTCTCAAATCCATGCTCTTTGACCAGCTCATACTTGCTCAAGCGCGCTGTCACTCTGCCCCTGATGATAGATTCCAGCAACTTCCCTTCAACTGATGATAAACTGAAGGGCCTGTAGTTACCTGGTTTCCCCCTCCCTTATTAAATAATGCAATGACATTTGCAGTTTTCCAATCCACAAGCACAATCACTGAACCAAGAGAACTTTGGAAAATTAGCACTAACATATCTGCAATGGCTTCCCTTATTTCTTTTAACACCCTGGGGTGTAAATCATCAGGTCCTGGCGGTTTGTCCGAGAGGTGTTGACTAAACAGAAAGTACCCCTGTTTTTTTAATTCAATCTGAAGAAGCACTTATAAAACTGGAATACCACAAAAAAACATCACCACTACCACCCGGTTAGTCTACATTACCAGCCATGTGATGCGGAGCCATTTAGGAATACTGCACAAATATCACCAAATGTATTATTTTTATGATCGCTAGTGTCTAAAAGCGTAACATAGACATGGAAGCAATGCAAATAAAAATTTACCTTGAAATTCATCAGAAATCTGACATATGCACTATTATTATATTATATAAACCAGCAACATGTACAGGCAATGGGAAAAGATTGTACAATGCAACCTATTTCATAAGATGCATGCACACATACACAGCTGAATTAACAGGACAAAAACAGTGCTTTCAGATTCAGTCACAGCTGTTACAATAACCTCGGGTCTTTCATATTTATCGCAATGAATGTTAACAGAAATTCCCTAAGAAACTGCTATCTGCTTAGATTTGATGAAGTCTCACCAACTGCCAAATTACAACTGAATTTCAGATATTCTGGCAAACCAATGCTTTAATATGCTTAACCACACAAACAGGAAAACTTAGGAGTTATGCATACTTGTAACACTACAATACGAGCAGAATTTCATCATTTCATTTGAATATATTATTTTCTTTTAATGCAACTTACAGTACATAGATTTGCATAGAATATACAGCACAGAAACAGGCCATTCAGCCCGCCTAGTCTGTGGTGTTTATACTCCACACGAGTCTCCTCCCATTCCATCTACCTCATCTCAGCCTTTCACCATGGCTTTCTAGTCCCTTTTCTCTCATGTACTCACCTATTTTCCTTTTGAAAGCATCGAAGCTATTTGCCTCAACCACTTCCACAGTTCAACCACTGAGTGAAAAAAACTCTCCTGATTTCCCTGCTGGATTTATTAGTCACTATCTTGTATTTATGGCCCCTAGTTTTGGATTCTCCCACAAGTGGAAACATTCTCTCCACATCTACCCTGTACAACCCATTCATAATTTTAAAGACCTCGATCAGGTCACTTCTAAGTCTCCTCTTTTCTTTAAAAAAAACCCCCAACATGTTGAATCTTTCCCAATAGCTGTAATATTTCAGTTCCGTCATCCTTGTAAATCTTTATTGAACTTTCTCCAGCACTTTTATAGTATGGAGACCAGAACTGTGCAAAGTACCCTAAGTGCAGCCTGACCAGGGTCCTACACAAGTTTAGCATAACGTTACTACTTTTGAATTCGAAACCCCTAGAAATAAATACCAGTACTACTTTGTTAGCATTTAGCATTTTTAATTGCTTTGCTGACTTGTGATGCTACTTTTAATGATTTATTCACCTGTATCCCTAGATTCTTATGCTCTTCTACCCCATTCAGTTTCTTATTTTCTAAGGTGGAGGTGATGTTTCTATTTTTCCTCCCAAAGTGAATCACCTCACATTCATCTACATTAAAGTTCATTTGCCACTTAACTACCCAGACTGCAAGTTTTCGAATGTATTTTTGCATTGTGTTGCATTCTCCCTTAGTGTTAGCTATAGCCCAGCATTTTGATAATCATCTGCAAATTTTGATATGAAGTTACTTATTCCGAAATCCACATATAAATTATGAACAGTGGTCCCAACACTGGATCCTTGTGGAACACCACTTTCCACCTTCCTCCAATCAGAAGAACAATCCTTTAGCATCCCCCTACTCTCAGCTTTATATTTTTTAGCCAATTTGTTATCCATTCAGCTATTTGTTTCCTGACTTTGCCATGAGCCTACTGTGTGGTACCTTATCAAAAGGCCTTTTGAAAATCTGAGTATATTAAATCTACTGCATTACAACAACAACTTGCATTTATATAGCGCCTTTAACGTAGTAAAATGTCCCAAGGCACTTCACAAGTGTATTATAAGGCAAACAATGAAACCGAGCCACATAAGGATAAATTAGGGCAGGTAACCAAAAGCTTAGTCAAAGAGGTAGGTTTTAAAGAGCGTCTTAAAGGAAGAAAGAGAGGTAGCGAGGCGGAGAGGTTTAGTCAGGGAATTCCAGAGCTTAGGGCCCAGACAACAGAAGGCTCGAACACCAATGGTTGAGCGATTATAACCAGGGAGGCTCAACAGGGCAGAATTAGAGGAGCACAGGTATCTCAGGTGGGTTGTGGGACTGGAGGAGATTACAGAGTTAGGGAAGGAAAAGGCCATGGTGGGATTTGAAAACAAGGATGAGAATTTTGAAATCAAGGCATTGCTTAACCAGGAGCCAATGTAGGTCAGCGAGCACAGGGGTGATGGATGAACGGGACTTGGTGCAAGTTAGGATACGGGCAGCCGAGTTTTGGATAACCTCAAGTTTACACAGGGTAGATCGTGGGAGGCCAGCCAGGAGTGCATTGGAATAGTCAAGTCTACAACAACTTGTATTGATATAGCACCTTTAACATAGTAAAACATCACAAGGCGCTGCACAGGAGTATTTTAAGACAAAAAATTTGACACCGATCCACATAATGATAGATGTTATTACCTCTGCTCTTTCCGTTACCTCTTCAATAAATTCTATCAGGTTAGTTAAGCATGACTTAGCCTTTCGGAATCCATGCTGACTATTTTTTATTATTTGTTCTCCCTTTCACATTTAAATCGTCCAATTAGGGAGAACTGTACGGATCAGAGTAATACTTAGTTGGTAATTATGTACACAGTGTCAACTGTTAGATGACAAGTCAAATTAATATATTAACATCTTCAATACTGCCCATCTTTTTAGAAACATTTGGGATTACTTGAAAACTGTGCAGTGTACTGTCAAGGGCATTTATTATATGTTGAAGTTATAAAATGTGAACAACATGATTGTTTATATTTTACTGAAAGTTATTTATAAAACAAAGCACATCGTTTTTTAATCAGCAAATGCTTCTGGTATACGTTAACAAATTTGACTGTGATCCCACAGGACATTTATTTTGGCTGGCTTGGCCGTTTTTCTCCCCATTTTGATCAAGTTTGAATGAACCATTCATATTTGCATTTTTTTCTGCAGAATCGGGGAAAATATGGCTTCTGAATTATTTACTGGGGAAAAAACTAGCGTCTGGATGCTTCTTTGCAGCCATGAATATTTTGTGGAGGAGGAAGGGGGTGGCGGTCAAGTGTACTCCAAACCAGCAGCAACATAGTCACCAGAAGGGGCAGCCCTGGAAATATCCGAATCTCCAGGACAAATGCAATGTTACTTATTCTCGGATCGCACCAATGCCGCGATGCCAAAACAGATGCAAGCACGAGTATTACAAGACATCACGATCATGCCACGCTCGCAGGGTAATTACTACATGTACTTCTAACCTGCCGGCGTTCTCTTGAGGACCACAACATAACACACGAGTACTACGGCATTTAAATAACCTCGCAAACAGTGTTTGCCAAGGACAAGAGGTGAGGAGGAGGGGATATTGATGCTACAATCAAGATTAAATATATTAAAATAATTTAATTTTAATTGCAAAATAATAAAAGTAAATGAGTGTTAGTCTCATACTAGGACCTTGCACTTAACAATAAAAAAAAACCACACGCACAGTAAACTAAGTGTTAAGAGAGAATCCCAAGGCAGCTGCAAAGCTTGGGGCTGTGGGGTCGAGTTGTGAGGGCGAGTGACACTCACTCACTTTCTCTCACACACTCTCTCTCACACTCACACACACACACTCACAGGCTGTGGGGGTGGGGGGCAGCGCTTTGATTCCTACACTCACCGACAGCTCGCTGTTGGAGGGCTCCCTGCAGGAGACGGCCCTGATCACCCCGGCTCGCCATTCCCATTCACGGATTCTCGACACGTCCAGCTCCCTGCCGCTGTCACCCACGCACACGAACCGCTTGCCGACCAGCTCCATCCGCGTTGGCCGACCCGTCGCCATCGACTCCCCCCCGGCTTCGACCAAGCGAAAAGGAAGATTTTTTAAATGCCTCACCGAACTGACATCTTTCTTGAGGTGGTGTAAATGGCGGGGTGGGAGAGGAGGGCTGAGGGGACACAATGAGGCAGGGGTTGGTGAGGTGGTCAGTCGTAGAGCACTGAGTGAAGCAGTGCAGCGCCGCGCTTTCTCTCCGCTCGAGCTCGCCACCGACATCCAGCTCGCGCCAGCCGCGTATCCCTCCGCCGCAGGGAAGCGGGGGGGAGGAAGGGAGCAAACCGCCGCTGTCTCCGTCCGCCAGCCCCGGCGGCCACGCGCTTCCCCACCACACAGCAAATAGTCCCCCCACCAGCAGCAGCACTCCTCCGCCTGACAACCCCCCCCCACCACCAGCAGCGCTCCTCCGCCTGACAACCCCCCGCCCACCCACCACCAGCAGCACTCCTCCGCCTGACAACCCCCTCCACCCACCACCAGCAGCACTCCTCCGCCTGACAACCCCCTCCACCCACCACCAGCAGCACTCCTCCGCCTGACAACCCCCCCACCCACCACCAGCAGCACTCCTCCGCCTGACAACCCCCCGCCCACCCACCACCAGCAGTACTCCTCCGCCTGACAACCCCCCCACCCACCAGCAGCACTCCTCCGCCTGACAACCCCCCCACCCACCAACAACACTCCTCCGCCTGACAACCCCCCCTCCCACCCACCACCAGCAACACTCCTCCGCCTGACAACCCCCCGCCCACCCACCACCAGCAGCACTCCTCCGCCTGACAACCCCCCACCCACAGCACTCCTCCGCCTGACAACCCCCCACCCACCACCAGCAGCACTCCTCCACCTGACAACCCCCCCACCAGCAGCACTCCTCCGCCTGACAACTCCCCACCCACCACCAGCAGCACTCCTCCACCTGACAACCCCCCGCCCACCAGCAGCACTCCTCCACCTGACAACCCCCCCCACCAGCAACACTCCTCCGCCTGACAACCCCACCACCAGCAGCAGCACTCCGCCGCCTGACAACCCCCCCCAACCACCACCAGCAGCACTCCGCCACTTGACAGTCCCCCACCCCAGTGCCAGCACCCCACCACCCGCATCCCAGCAGCACTCCGCCGCTTGACAAACCTCCACATGCACCTAGACAACCATTCGCAGGTCAGTGCTGTCATTTCGTTCAGATTCTTGCCCCCCCATCATGACAATTATGCTTTGACAATTTATGCCATAATTCATTCAGAACATATGGAGAATATTAACCAGATGGTTAATATCACTGACACGTACTTAACAATACCTCTGTTTCCCCCGCCCATTTCTGGAGCTTTATTCCCCCCCTCCCCAAACCATATCTAGTTTGTGTTGCTGCGTTGCTTACTGACAGCTCTGTGTGCGTGTGTACAGTTGATGCCGTCTGCTGCAGATTGATGGCATTTGGTGAAATTAAATCTGGTGGAGTGTTAAATTACATTGCAACATCAACCTTCAATCGTGTGTGTGTACAGTGTATAAGGGAATTTCCCTAAACCCGAGGTCAGATCATTAACAGCGGCTCTCGCTCCCAGCAGCTCACCGCAGTGCCAAGTGCATTTGCTCAGCTGAGAGCTGACTCTGACCTTAACCCTGCTGCGTGGCTGCCTTAGTCTTTACATTTCTCTCCCCTCCCCCCCCCCGAAACGAATAGAGCTCTTTGTACTGCCATCTCAAACGTGACTTCCAGACTGTGCAACAGAGAGCAGCAAAGGAGGGGGGCTGGGAAATAAAGGCTCCCCTCCCAATTTGAACTCCAGCGCCAATAAAGTAGCACAGCTGAGATGAAGATTGCAACATGCACTGTGAAGGCGGGTGACTCGACTAAACTCTACGCAAGCATTGATTTCAAACCGTTCCAGACCCAATTTTTGGCAAGTGTGGATGGACACTCTGCATAATTTCACGGTCGTTTTAAATCACTGTAAATGTATAATTTTCAGAAATGGCTTTCAATGATCCCAAAATAAAACAACGCATTGCTGTGTAAAAATATATAGCTGAGATTTTCTGTGAATATCTATTCAGTTAAAGCAATACTGGTAGGTTTTCATTTTTTCAGGAAACTAGCACAACCTGTAATAAGCAATTCTGTGGATTATAAACCACGTTTATGCATGTTAATAAAAACTTTAATTTTGCAAAGGAAATTGTTTTATTTGAAGTTGGCTTGTGATTTGCACCTTCAGCATGTTCCACCGTAAGCCACAATTTTTTCAGATAACTTTTAAGCTAAATATCTCAATTAAAGATAACGATCTGATGTGCAATTTTATCAAATTCAATTTAAATTTATATGCTAGCCAGTGATGAACGAAACAATTGAACAAAGGATTTAGAAATCTTGTAAATGTGAATTAATTTGCGAGTATAGACCTAATAATGGTAACCTTACCTGCAGCAAATATAATTGTTTTCTGTGCTCTACAGCCCAGTTTTCAAGCATCTGTGTGAAGAACCTGCTGCAAGTATTGACAAACTCCCAGGAACATCCTTGTAATGTATATACCTTTAAGTGGGGAACTATCTTTTACAGCTCATGTATACTGCAGTACCGGCAGTGACCACACCTGTATATAGCCCTGAGTAGTAATCTGTACAGATCAGTTGCAGTGTGAGCCACGTTGAGTAAACACCTGTTGTACCGTTCTCCGCAGTCTGTGTCTTATTATACACAGACGTAACATTGGCGACGAGGCAGGTTCGAACCTACCTGCAACTCTGCATCACCTCCCGGGGATTTGTTCCTGGAGATCAGTGGATTGGAGGTCAAGGCCAGAGACTCGGGCGTCGACCACGGGCAACCGCCCAGTCATCCAGCAGAGACTCGAGAATTGCGGGGGAGGCTGTCGAGAGCCAGGCTTGGCTTTCCAGTTGAGGTGGTCCAGCGAAACGGGCTGGCAACAGGTAGTGCGCAGACCCTTCCCGGACAGCGGCGGGCTAGAGCCCGAGCGAGCGGCACAGCAAAGGGCTGAGCAGCGTCGACAGGGGAGAGAGAGAGAGGGCAGAGCGCACAGGGCGCAGCCGGTGTTCAGGGGCCGAGCAGCGTCGGAGAGAGGGAGAGAGAGACGCGCAGAAACCCGCGAGGCGCCGCCATTGCCATGAGGACCACCGAGAGCGGCGTTGGCAGCAGCGCAGGAGAAGCGCGCGAAACCTACAGGGCGCCGCCATTGCCACTAGAAACGCTGGGAGCGGCGTTGGCAGCAGCAGGGGAGGAAGGAAAGCGCGGGAGACGCCATTTTAAGCCATTGGGAGACGCCATTTTAAACCACACCCAAAATGCCGAAGAGTGGCAGTATCACCGCATTTGACAATGAAGTCGAAGATTGGACTACATATGTCGAACGAATAGAGGTGTACTGCAAGGCAAATGAGGTGTCAGATGACAAGAAAGCGTCGGTATTGTTAAATTTAATGGGTGCAAAGACATATGGTTTATTACGAAATCTAGTAACCCCAACGAAGTCAATGGAAAAGAATTTTGAAGACATAGTAACGATACTAAAGGAACATTTAAACCCCACACCACTGCTGATAGCAGAAAGATTCAAGTTTCACAAACGGAAACAGCATAAGGATGAAAGCAATGCTGATTATTTAACAGAACTACGCAAACTATCGAAACACTGCCAGTTTGGAGCGGGACTGGCAGATACCTTAAGGGACAAGTTTGTGTGTGGGCTTCAAAGTGAAGGAACCCAGAAACGGCTTTTATCTGAAAAGGACCTTAAGCTGGAAAAGGCTTTCAGCATTGCGGTTTCATATGAAGCAGCAGCACGGGGCGCTGCAGAGATACAACAGAGACCGCAAGAATATGGCACAAAAGAAATGTCATATGGAACAGAGAAGTGCTATCGCTGCGGCAGAACAACACACGACCAGAATGATTGCTGGTTCAAAGACAAAGTGTGCAGACAGTGTGGAAAAGTAGGACACATAGCACGAGTCTGCAGGTCGGGAAAGAAAACCAGCAATAAGAAACCTATCAAAGAAAAATACAAGAAGGTACATAAGATGACGGAGAATAGTTCAGACGAACAAAAGAGTGACAACGACTCTGAAAGCAGGGAACTGAGTTGTCTGAAACTACATAATGTGATCACAACGGAGGATCACCGAACCATTTGGGTCACTCTCAAGATAGCAGGAGTCCAGGTAAAGATGGAATTGGACACAGGATCAGCCCTAACAGTCATAAACCGACGGGACTACGAGCGGCTCTTCTCACACATACCCTTGAGAGACACAAAAATTATTTTGAAGACGTACACGGGGCAAAAAGTCTACCCCAAAGGAAAAATAAGGGTGACCGTTCTGTATAACGGTAAGGAAACACCAAAACTAGACCTGTATGTATTGCAAGATGGAGGACCACCATTACTGGGACGTGAATGGATCCGGAAAATACAACTGGATTGGCATTCCATACAGGCACTGACTGTGGCTGACAAAAAGGATGACGACGTCACACCTCTGCGACTGTCAAAGATCCTAACTGACGTGAAAGAAGTGTTCCAGCAAGGACTCGGAACACTAAAAGGCATGACAGCGACGATTAAAATTGAAGAAAACGCAAGCCCAAAATTTTTTAAGGCCAGACCGGTACCTTATGCGATCCGCCCAGCCGTCGAAGCACAGCTGGAGAGTCTGGAACGTTCAGGTGTACTGTCCAAGGTAGACTGGAGCGAGTGGGCTACACCCATCGTCCCTGTGATGAAAAAGTCGTTGAGCAGCACGCCTGGGGAACCAAAGAAGGTTCGCATCCGTGGGGACTTCAAGGTAACAGTGAACCCGGTCCTTCACACCGTACAATATCCACTTCCGCGGATTGAAGATATTTTCGCCTCGCTATCTGGAGGGAAACGCTTCACTAAGATTGATCTGGCCCAGGCGTATCTGCAAATGGAGGTAGAAGAAGCATCAAAAAAATACCTCACAATCAACACCCATAAAGGTCTCTACCAATACAACGGGCTGGTATTCGGGGTAGCATCAGCTCCGGCTATTTGGCAGAGGGCAATGGAACAAGTCCTGCAAGGGATCCCAGGGACCCAGTGTTATTTGGACGACATCCTGGTCACAGGCGAAAATGACAGTGATCACCTTGCCAACCTGGAGCAGGTGCTCACTCGATTGCAGGAATATGGGCTCCGAGCTAACCGCCCCAAATGCGAGTTTTTTAGAAAACAGATCTCGTATTGTGGCCACGTTATCGATAAAGAGGGGTTACATAAGTCCTCAGAGAAGATTGAGGCAGTAGTCAAGGCTCCAGCACCGGAAAATGTGTCACAACTGCGGTTGTTCCTCGGGCTGGTAAACTACTACCATAAGTTCTTGCCAAATTTGTCTACAATACTACACCCACTGAACACCCTACTGCAAACTGGGGTGCCATGGAAGTGGAGTGACAAATGTAGATGAGCTTTCCAGAAGAGCAAAACGCTAATCACATCGAAAGAGGTTTTGGCCCATTACAACCTGGCATTACCAATTCGGTTGGCATGTGATGCGTCACCCTACGGCATTGGAGCGGTGCTGTCGCACAAATTCTCGGACGGCTCAGAGAGGCCAATAGCCTTTGCGTCATGATCGCTAACCTCAGCCGAGCGTAACTACACCCAGATTGACAGGGAGGCCCTCAGCCTACTGTGGGGAGTGAAAAAGTTCAATCACTATCTGCACGGGCAGAAATTCACCTTGCTGACTGATCACCAGCCTCTTGTCTCCATTTTTAATCTGAAGAAGGGCGTTCCGGTGATGACTGCGCAATGACTACAAAGATGGTCACTTTTTCTAGGGGCGCGCCACTGTGAGATTGAATATAAGGGCACGAAACAGCATGGAAATGCTAATGGGCTATCATGCCTGCCACTGCCTACTGCGGAGGAAGCACCAGCAGTGGATCCTGTCAAAATATTTCATTCGACTATAGTTGAATACCTACCGGTAACTAACGCTTGTATCGAAAAGGAAACCCGAAATGACCCGACACTGTCTCGGGTATATGATTTGACGGTGAAGGGATGGCCAGCACATGGCGACTCACTGTTGCTAGCATTCTCGACAAGGAGAGAACAGCTGTCAGTGTGCCGGGGGACCTTGATGTGTGGATCCCGAGTGGTCATTCGACCCAAGTTAAGGGATAGAGTGCTCAATGAGCTTCATGAGGGTCATCTGGGAGGGGTAAAAATGAAAAGCCTAGCCAGGGCTTATGTGTGGTGGCTGGGAATCGATAAACAAATCGAGGACCTGACCAAGAGCTGCTCAGGATGCCAGAAAGTCCAAAATGCACCACCACAGGCCCCTCTACACCCATAGGAGTGGCCCTCATCTCCATGGCAACGGGTGCATATTGATTTTGCTGGTCCATTCATGGACTCAATGTTTTTAATAGCCGTGGATGCGCACTCGAAATGGCCTGAGGTCATCAAAATGTCCTCCACCACCACGGAGAAAACTATTGCAGTCCTACGGACCATTTTTGCCAGGAATGGCTTGCCAGAACAGATTTGCTCCGACAACGGACCACAGTTTGTGTCCGAAGAGTTCCGGAGGTTCTTGAAAAAGAATGGGGTAAGGCATTACACATCCGCCCCGTATCATCCAGCCACAAATGCATTGGCTGAGATGTTCGTACAAACCTTTAAGAAGGCAATAAAGGCTATGTACAATGACAACATTCCGCTGCAGCACAAGGTGGACAATTTCCTGTTCGCCTACCGGAATGCGACACATGCAGTCACCAACCAGGCCCCAGCCATGATGTTCTTTAACCGAAGGTTAAGATCTTGTCTGGATTTGCTCAGACCAAACGTATGAAGAGATATTGAGAGTAAGCAATTCCAGCACATCCATGAGAAGCCAACAAGGAGCTTCAATGTAGGGCAACCAGTCTTGGCCCGCGACTACCAAACAGAAAAATGTCAGCCAGGAACGATATGCACACGGCAGGGCCCACTAATGTACACAGTGGACGTTGGGGAGAGCATCGTGAGGTGCCATGCTGACCAGATCCTAGAGTCACAGGAACAAGTCAACCCCATGCCTCGCCCATACGTACCTGGTGATGAACCCGACGTACAGGTCGCATCTACCCCAGAAACAGTAGCATCGGAAGCTGATGAACCAACCGACGACAGGGGCCCAGAATCGCCTCCGCACCAAGAGCAAGACACTCGGGAAAGGCGCTATCCAGAAAGGATCAGGAAGCCTCCCCAAAGACTGAATATATAAATAGACTATTTTCAGCTAATGTTGCATGTTAAAAGTGTTAATTGTAATTAGTTTGATATTTAATTGTTAAATGAGTGTTATGGTACTGTTAATCTAAAAGGGGAGGAATCGTAATGTATATATACCTTTAAGGGGGGAACTATCTTTTACAGCTCATGTATACTGCAGTACCGGCAGTGACCACACCTGTATATAGCCCTGAGTAGTAATCTGTACAGATCAGTTGCAGTGTGAGCCACGTTGAGTAAACACCTGTTGTACCGTTCTCCGCAGTCTGTGTCTTATTATACACGGACGTAACAATCCTGCCCAGGGATTAAACTGGACCAGGACTACCCAGCTCATTGCTCCAGCACTGGTCTCCCGCGGACTGGGAGAATCGTCCCTCGTTTTCTCACAATGTCCTTTTTTTAATTGCTGTAAGTTTAGGAAGACCTTTGCATTCCCGCTTCGTTGTAGGTTCTCCAGATGTATCGGCACGTTCAGGTAACATTTTTTTTTGGCTCACGATCTTGTCCCCAATCAGCTTTGTCGCTGAACCCTCTCATCTGGTTGCCACGTCTGCACTATTGCAGAAGGCGTTTGACTCAAAACAAGTATCCGAGATGATGTTTAATTATTCCCACTCCGAGCTCCTGAAGTTCAGCCAGAGTTTCACGGCAAGTTGAGAAAGCCCTGCACTTTCTGTTAACTGGTGGGCTGCCGGTTTGTAGAGTCTATCCCAGTACAGGAACTGTGATCTATTTATCGTTACAATCAATTTAATATAATGTATTGCATCCCTACGGTAGCCGCTTTGGATTCATCATAATATATAAAAGCAGTGCTGACAATGAAGGGCAGGAACACATGATGAAAAAAGTTAGATTTTTGGTACTGTATGTGACAATCGATATCTGTATTATCACAGAATCTTACAGCCCAGAAGGAGGCTATTCAGCCAATTCTGCCTGTGCCAGCTCTTTGAAAGAGCTATCCAGTTAATGGCCTGGATTTCAATGTTTGCAGATGGTACGAAACTCGGAAATGTAATCAACAGTGAGGAGGATAGTAGCAGACTTCAGGAGGATGTAGACAGACTGGTGAAATGGGCAGACACATGGCAGATGAAATTTAACACCAAGAAGTGTGAAGTGATACATTTTGGTAGGAAGAATGAGAAGATGCATTATAAACTAATGGTACAATTTTAAAGGGGGAGCAGGAACAGAGAGACCTGGGGGTGTATGTACACAAATCCTTGAAGGTGACAGGACAAGTTGAGAAGGCTGTTAAAAAAGCATATGGGATCCTTGGCTTTATTAATAGAGGAATAGAGTACAAAAGCAAGGAAGTTATACGAAACCTTCATATAACACTGGTTAGGCCTCAGCTGGAGCATTATATTCAATTCTAGGCACCACACTTTAGGCCTTAGAGAGGGTGCAGAGGAGATTTACGAGAATGGTACCAGGGATGAAGGCATTCAGTTATGTGGAGACTGGAGAAGCTGGGGTTGTTCTCTTTACAGCAGCAAAGGTTAAGAGGAGATTTGATAGCGGTGTTCAAAATCATGAATGGTTTTGATAAGGTAAATAAGGAGAAACTCTTTCCAGTGGCAGAAGGGTCGGTAACCAGAGGACACAGATTTAAGGTGATTGGCAAAAGAACCAGATGCAACATGAGGAATCATTTTTTTACACAGCGAGTTGTTCTGATCTGGAATGCGCTGCCTGAAAGGGTGGAGGAAGCAGATTCAATAGTAACTTTCAAAAGGGAATTGGGTTAATACTTGAAGGTATAAAAAAATACAGGGCTATGGGGAAAGAGCAGGGGAGTGGGATTAATTGGACGTTCTACCAAAACGCCAGCACAGGCACGATGGGCTGAATTGCCTCCTTCTGTGCTGTAACATTCTACGATTTTATTATTCACAATCCTTGCTCTTTCCCCATAGCCTGCAGATTTTTTCCTTTTGAAGTAGTTATCCAATTCCCTTTTGAAAGTTATTACTGAATCTGCTTCCACCACCCTTTCAGGTCGTGTATTCCAGATCATAACAACTTGCTATGTAAAAAAAAAAATGTACTTCATCTCCCCTCTGGTTCTTTTGCCAATTATCTTAAATCTGTGTCCTCTGGTTACTGACCTCCCTGCCACTGGTAACAGTTTCTCCTTATCTACACTGTCAAAACCATTCATAATATTTTAAAATGAATAATTGATTATTATAATCTCTTCCACTTTCAGTAAGTCTGCATTAACCACACAGTGTCTGCAAAGCTGATATCGTGAGGTTAAATTAGGTCATATGTTAATATTCTTCATCAGCATATGGTGGCTATAAGCAGTTTCTGGAGCAGCAGTCACATTTCCAGCCCATAAACCAGTGCCAGCACGCTACTGCAGGTAGAAATCTACATGGTATTTCATCAAACATTAAATAAATGATCATGAATCATTCCTGCACTATCAGATATTTAGTCGCTCCACTTAGAAGTGATTTCTCAGCTAAAGAACAGCAACATTAACCACATGGTATATGCACAGCTCATGTGTATAGTTGGTTTCAGCTCTTGTGGTTCCTAAAATATTGTGGCTGCTCAACCCTTTCATCAGCGTTGTTGTTGTTTAACTGGCCTTGCTGGCACTGGAGTCATTCATTGGGTTTGTCCAAGAATAGTCTTTATGGTTAGGGTTTGGGTTTGGGATTTATATTAAAATTGGATTCAAGGTTAGGGCCAACTGTTGAACTAGAGTGGGGCTGAAATTAGAATTTGGTAGCGGGTTATGGATAGGTTCAGGATTAAAACTGGGCTGAGGGTTAAGATAGATTTATTTCAGTGGCTTTATTTCATGGAAAGGGAGTGTTTATTTTGATGGGAAGATTCTACTGATTGACTCCTCAAGGAAAATCTGTTATGGGGGAGGAGCAAAAATATTTCCTGAAACTTTGAAGGCTTCGATGTCGCATCTGCTGTTCTTGTTGCTGCTGCTGTTTTCCCCCACCCAGGGTGAAAGGTAGCAGGGGCAGAATCAAAACTTGCGGGCCAGGCCAGTTGTTGCAATCATTCCCTCCTCAAAGGCAGGAGGGAAAGGGGTAAATCCACCTTAACACATTCTATTTTCAACTCCCCAAAGTAAAGCAGTGATTTGGTGGCAGAATATAGTTTTTTTTAGTAACAGAAATAATGCCAAACAAGTCAATAATTACAGAATATAGAATTCTCAAGACATTATGCTCAGGCCACATTACATGCTTGGCCCCAAACAGATACAAACTTGATGGCATTTTAGGTCCATTGGAATTCCTACAGGGTTGGTGGATCTTAATTTGAAAACATTTTAAAACCTGAGCATTTCTACATGTTTTGAAGATTGTGTACTCATCATCAAAAAATCCTTCTTAAATACAATCACAAGATAGCAACCAGTGGTTATTATTCTCTGCTAACTGAGTAACTGAAGTCAGCCAGCCTTCAATTAGCTTCTGTCAGCCTATATTTTGCTTGGCTTCTTTGTACTTTTTCCATGACTTCTATTCCTGATTATTCATTTCCTAATTCTGTGTAATTTCTTGTTTTATGGAGATCGGGGCATATGTAAAGACATGCACAAGTACACAAATACACAGACAGAGGCATACAGGCATTCACACACACATGTATGTGAACATACAAACACAGATTTACACATGCACACTTTCATATGTACACACAGGTACAAATACATGTACGCACACACTCACATGAGCCAATGCATGTACACTCCCAAAAACACACATGTGGCAAACTGAAGTGAAACACCATACACACAATTAGCTCCTGTAGTATTACTCATGATAATCGAGATGATACACTGTTTTACAAAGACAGGAATGTTGTGCCATGTATCATATTCTATAATTCTGAATCTGTGTCTGACCAGAAGTGTAATTACTATGACATAAAGAATGGATGATTTAATTCAGAAATCAATTCCTATTTAGGCTATAGGTCCGAACCCTAGCTTTGTCTGTGTCTTTTTCCCCTAAATGTAATTGGTTGGTCAATTGAGAGGCTGCAGATATTTTGATTCTGCTATTTTTTGCTCTTAAAAACTTTCTCTGTACATTCCAAATGACTGCCTATGCCTTTGTTTGTTTGCAGTTTATTTTTAAAAGAGTAACACAAGAAATAAGCCAGTATCAGATCAGCAGAGGGGTCAGGAGGTGAGGCCATGAAGGGAATCTGAAGATACGGATGAGAATCTTTTAGTCAACTCTCTGGAGTATGGGGAGCCAGTGGAAATTGGTAAAGCTGAGAATAATCAGGATGCAGGCCTTATTGCAGGTGAGAATACAGACTACAACATTTTGGGTGACTTGTAGCTTATAGACGGTGAAGGTGGGAAGGCTGCAAAACAGAATATTGAAGAAGTCCAGCCTTGAGGTGATGAAGGAAGACATGGCTGAGGGAATAACAACAGAAAATGCTGGAAAAACTCAGCAGGCCAGGCAACATCTGTGGAGAGAGAAACAGAGTTAACATTTCAGGTCGAAACCCTTCTTCAGAACTGAGAAAAAAGCAGGAAATGAAACAGATTAAAAGGCTGGGAAATGGGGGAGGGGATGAAAGAACAAAAGGGAAGGTCTGAGAGGTGAAGAGACATTAAGAGACATTCAAGACGAGACAAGATGGTAATAGGACAGGTAAAGAGACAAAGGATGGCTCTAGATGAAGTGTGAAATGCGCTGGCAGAATGAGAGACAGCTGCCATGTGGGAGAGAAAAAAAGGAAAAGGCACAAACCAAAGGTGTGGATAAAAAATATATAAAAATATAATCGGGGCCGAGGTTATGATCTGAAATTGTTGAACTCGATATTGAGTCCGGAAGGCTGTAAAGTGCCTAATCAGAAGAGGAGGTGCTGTTCCTCGAACTTACACTGAGCTTCTGGGGAACAATGCAAGAGACGGTGAGGTCTGAGTGGGAATGGAGCGGTGAATTGAAATGACAGGCGACCAGAAGCTTGGGGTCACGCTTACGGACTGAACGGAGGTGTTCCGCAAAGCGGTCACCCAATCTGCGTTTGGTCTCCCCAATGTAGAGGAGACCACATCGACATGGCTGAGGGTCTTGGTGCTGAGAAAGAGAATTCAGGGCAGAGGCCAAGGATGTCTCTGAGCTGAAGAAAATGAGTCGTGGTGATGGATCATATTTGGGGGACTAAGCTGAGCTTGAGGTCAAGGAGCATGCCCTGATTCCGCACCTCTTGGCTTAGCCTCAGTTGGTAGCTGCACTGGTTGATGTAGGTGAGGCTTGTAGCTGTTTGTAGGAGCAGAACATGATGTCCTTGGTTTTGCCAACAAATTAGGCCAGACAAAGTTTTGTCTTAGGGTAAGACAGGTAGGAATAGAACCACAACAGATAATGGATGCACATCGGTACCTGCGTTAGAGTGGCCCAAACTGGCAGCATGAAGCCAAATATGAGAGAATATCTATTTTTCTCCATAGTTAATAACCTGTTAACAAAATTGCAGGAACATGCAGCTTTGGAACATACAATTGCTGAGAGTGTAATTTTGCTCAGTGGCTTGTTAATTGTAGAGGGAAAAACAGGCATTCTCCAGCTTTTCATTAAAAATGGAATTTCACCTCACTGTCTGGTCAGGCAATGCAGAGCTATGTGCTTACTTCCTTCAATGGATGCACAGAACTCAGCTCAGTAACACACCCATATTCAACTGCAAGTTAAATTTTTAATGTTGGTGAAGATCTGAAAGGGCTTTGATTACATTAAATAGTTTTAAAGCGTTCTGCCTCGGAATGTTTGAACATGAATTCTGCCCCAGTTCCATTAGCATTGGTTGAGGAGTTCTCACACAGGAATTGAGCAGAAGATGATGTGGCATCAGTTTGGGCAACTTAATTACCTGCTTACGCCATCGCTTTTGCTGGTGAAACAGGAAAAGTGTGTTACATCAATTCAAAAACTAACAAAATCGGACCATTAAATGCAGATTAACTGAAAACCATAAACCCAGTAAAATAACAGTACAATTAACACCTTGCCTGAATTGGACCAGATTTGTATTCAATGGCACAGAATCTGAATGTGTAATTTGTGACAAAGCAGTGCCTCATAAAAGTGCTCATTAAACTAATCGTTGCTGGAGGAAGTGAATAGCTGAGCCCTACATACTAGGAAGTGTGCTTCAGTCAGTGCACCTGAGGCATGGAGGGGAAAATTACCCAGAGTTCCCAATCCTAATGGCTGTCCAATGGCTCTTGATGGAAGTGTACATGTATAAAAAATTGTAATGTAAAAACTATAACCATTATCATAAACATTAATGTAGCTCACTTCTAGTGATGTCAGAGGATATCATCATGCATCATATTAAGAGATAATAACTGGGATGTTGCTCTTGCAGTTCAAATTTCTTAATTCGATCTTTTGATCAAATATTTATGCAATATTGTTCTCATTCTCATTGGACAATGTAAGTTGAAACAAAGAATTCCCTGACACCCCTAGGATAAATTATTTAGTGATTTATTAATAATGTTTTCATTGAATTTATGCTTTACAGTAAATGGTAAATTTAGCCCTCCTGCACTTCCAGCAGGGAGCTGTGCACAAGTCTGGAGATAGGGCAACAACTCTGATTCTCCAACCTGCACTCTCACTGAGCAGGGGAGTGTTCAATTAATCCTTATATGTCTAGCTTATGATCTGCAGTTCTGTTGTTTAACACTTTTTAACCCCTAGTTGATCCCCATAGTGCTGCTTATGCAGAACATGGCAGAGGTGAGCACGGATCCAGGCCATGGGAGCTGAGTGGGACAGGGGTGGCCCCAGACCCAGGGGGTGGGGTCTGGGGTCAGGGTGAAGAGGAACACAGCCTTTTGGGAGTACAGTTACAGGTATCGGTGGTGCATTTTACACTCCGCCCCATTTTCTTTTCCTAAAAGATACATCGGGCGCAGTCTAAAACTGGTTGCCGATGCGCTATTGCCCACTACCGCCCAAGATGAATTTCACCCCCACGGAGTCTGGGAGAGCAGGTAGTCCTGCTGGTGCAGTCAGGAGAGAAGTGGCAGATAGGGGACCTGACAGAAAGGGGGTCTGGGACATTCAAAACCGGTGGGAACCAGCAAAGGACAGGGAGAGCGAGGCAAATGGGTCCAGATTTGGCCACTTCCTTGTTCTTGCATAACTGCCCTGGACCCTCATCTGCTGCTCAGAGGCAGGCAGGGATTACCTGGATTCAAGGCATGCTGGTTTCACATTTTAAATAAAGTATTTTTATTTTTAATTATCTTCATAAGAAAAGTATTAGGCAATATCATTGAAACATAATCTTGGAGCTGAATTCTGATCAAAGATCACACCCAAACATCAACCTGTCATTTTTTAGATGCCGATAAATTTGCTGTACATTTCAAACATTTTCTGTTTGTAAAACCTTAAAAACTGAGGCCAGAAATGACCATTGCTGATGATAGTAGATGAACTCTTAACGTGATCCTATGACATTCCTCCATCTGCTATTTGAACTGAGGTTAACCCATTTAAAATAAACAAGTGCTAAAATAGTAACACAAGATTCTCATACGAGCACATTAAATACTTGTCCACTATTATCACCATCAAACCTTTAATGCACTGGAAATAAAACTCATTGCACCACTGCAACCAATTTTTTAAAATAATCAAAAATGCATAACAGCATAGTTTGCAGGAATAGGCACTGACCAGGAGCTGAATTTTGTGCTCTCAGATAGATCTGATTTCTGCCTGGGGTTTGCCATCTATTATGCATTTATTGATTATGAATGTCGCTCCTTACATTTCACCATGATGCTAACTGCTCCAATATAGACGGTGCGGGCTTTCTCCCCAGTT
Source organism: Somniosus microcephalus (assembly GCF_052327205.1). NCBI lineage: Eukaryota > Metazoa > Chordata > Chondrichthyes > Squaliformes > Somniosidae > Somniosus > Somniosus microcephalus. Next base: position 83,167,023 of record NC_140994.1, on the reverse strand, counting down.
ATTGCTCAGGAACAATGGGATCTCCAGCACAAGAATTTGAAAAAATTGGAAACAACTTTCACAATTACAGTACGTTTAAGTGGGCACTGCACTCATGCACAAACAAACCAAAGGTTCAGATAACTGAATAACCCATATGCACTGAAGTAATATGGGAATCCCAGTGTTGTATTTTTTTAATGAAGTAAAACGCCTCATCATTGCATCCCAGGGTTACCAACCCTCCAAGATTGTCCTGGAGTCTCCAGGAATTAACGATTAATCTCCAGGTCACTGCTGTGAGCAATCCTGGAGAAAAATCACAGGGGAATTAAAAAAGATTGTATGTCTTTTCATTTACTTTGAACACTTTCATTTATGAGTTAATAAAAGTATTGGGGGGGGGCAGTTGGAGGCGGAATGTCATGTGATTACACCTCCAGGAATAGGTCCAACCAGAGTTGGCAACCCTACTGCAACGCTGCACTCTATTCTATTTCTAAATTCTGGAAATCCTGTAAGTGCATTTACAGGAATGCTCAAATAAAGACAGTTCATGAATTCACACAAGTGTGATCCTCCTCATCTCCAAAAGTAAACCTTAACATAAGACAGCAGCTGGCCATGTCCTAGCAAGCTCTTCTGGGAAAAATATTTTTTTAAGTTTAAGTTTGTTATATATAATTCTTTGGACAAATACTAAATCATTTTCTGTCTGAAGTTTCTGTGCAGGCAACATCTTTCCCTAGTTTCTCTCCGATCTCCCCTCATGCCCTCTCCGAGCTCATCTTGTCCATGAGAGCCACCTCCTGCTCTCTCGACCCTATTCCCACTAAACTGCTGACCACCCAACTTTCTGTCCTGGCTCCCATGTTAGCTGATATTGTTTACGGTTCTCCTCAGGTACTGTCCCCCTCTCCTTCAAATCTGCTATCATCACCCCTCTCCTCAAAAAATCAACCCTTGTCCCCTCCATCCTTGCAAACTTCCGCCCCATCTCCAACCTCCCTTTCCTTTCAAGTCCTTGAACGTGCTGTCACCTCCCAAATCCATGCCCAACTTTCCCAGAACTCCATGTTTGAATCCCTCCAACCAGGTTTCCACCCTTACCATGGGAAGGAGAAGAAGGTACCAAAATGGCTCATATCAAAGTCACAAATGACATCCTATGTGGCTGTAACAAAGGTAAACTATCCCTCCTCATCCTTCTCGACCTGTCTGCAGCCTTTGGCACAGTTGACCACACCAATCGCAAGGTCCTGCACAGGCCGCTCACCAGTGCTGCCGCTGGAAGAGATACCACGCAGCAGATTTAAAGGGCCCGCACAGGGGAAAAAAACATTAGAGGGAACATTGGTTGTAGGGCTGGAGGAGGTTACAGAGATGGGGAGGGGCGAGGCCATGGAGGGATTTGAAAACAAGGATGAGAATTTTAAAACAGAGGCGTTGCTCAACCAGAAGCCAATGTAGGTCAGCAAGCACAGGGGTGATGGGTGAACAGGACTTGGTGCGAGTTAAGATGTAGGCAGCAGAGTTTTAGATGAGCTTCAGGTTTATGGAGGGTGAAAGACGGGAGGCTGGCCAGGAGTGTGTTGGAATAGTCAAGTCTAGAGGTAACAAAGGCATGGATGAGGGTTTCAGCAGCGAATGAGCTGAGGCAGGGGTGGAGTCAGGCAATATTAAGGCGGTGGAATAGGCGGTCTTAGTGATGAAGCGGATATGTGGTTGGAAGTTCATCTCGGGGTCAAATACGACACCAAGGTTGCGAACAGTCTGGTTCAGCCTCAGACAGTTGCCAGGGAGAGGGATGGAGTTGATGGCTAGGGAATGGAGTTTGTGGCATGGACCAAAGACAATGGCTTCGATCTTCCCAATATTTATGTTGGAGGAAATTTCTGCTCATCCAGTACTGGATGTCAGGCATGCAGTCTGACAATTTTGAGATAGAGGAGGGGTTGAGAGAAGTGGTGGAGTCGAGCTGGGTGTCGTCAGCGTACATGTGGAACCTGATGTTGTGTCGGGATGATGTCATCAAGGAGCAGCATGTAGATGAGAAATAGGAGGGGGACAAGGATAGATCCTTGGGGGACATTAGTGGTAACGGTGTGGGAGAGGGAAGAGAAGCCATTGCAGACAGTGCAGGTCATCAATAATGTCCTTTAGGGAAGGAAAGCTGCAGCCCTTACCCAGTCTGGCCTATATGTGACTCCAGATTCACACCAATGTGGTTGACTCATAACTACCCTCTGAAATGGCTTAGCAAGCCACTCAGTTGTATCAAACCGCTGGGAAAAACAATAAGAATAAAACCGAACGGACCACCTAGCATCGACCTAGGCACCATATTCAGACTCGGCAAAGGTACACACAGCCCAGTTAACCCTGCAAAGTCCTGTCCAATAACAGCTGGGGATTGTGCTAAAATTGGGAAAGCTGTCCCACAGATTAGTCAAGCAACAGCCTGATATAGTCATAATCACAGAATCATATCATTTAACTAAAGTCCAAGACTACTCCATCACTATCCCTGGGTATTTCCTGTCCCACCGGCAGGATAAACCCACCATTGTTGGCGGCACAGTGGTATACAGTCGGGAAGGAGTGGCCTAGGGAATCCTCAATATTGACTCCGAACCCCATGAAGTTTCATGGCATCAGGTCAAACCTTGGGAAAGGAAACCTCCTGCTGATTACCACTTACCGACCTCCCTCAGCTGATGAATCGATAGTCTTCCATGTTGAACACCACTGAGGGCAGCAAGGGCACAGAATGTACTCTGGGTGGGGGACTTCAATGTTCATCACCAAGAGTGGCTCGGTAGCACCACTACTGACCGAGCTGGCCGAGTCCTGAAGGACATAACTGCCAGACTGGGCCTGCGGCAGGTGGTGAGAGAACCAACATGACCTCGTCCTCACCAATCTACCTGTCGCAGATGCATCTGTCCATGACAGTATTAGTAGGAGTGACCACCACACTGAGGACACCCTCAATCGTGTTTTCTGGCACTCCCACTATGCTAAATGGGATAGATTCAGAACACATCTAGCAGGTCAAAACTGGGCATCCATGAGGCGCTGTGGGCCATCAGCAGCAGCAGCAGAAGCAGAATTGTATACCACCACAATCTGTAACCTCATGGCCCGGCATATTCCTCCCTCTATCATTACCACCAAGCTGGGTGACCAACACCGGTTTAATGATGAGTGCAGAAGAACATGCCAGGAGCAGCACCAGGCATACCTAAAAATGAGGTGCCAACCTGGGGAAGCTACAACACGAATACATGCATGCTAAACAGCCAAAGCAGCATGATACACACAGAGCTAAGTGATCCTACAACCAAAGTGATCAGATCAAAGCTCTGCAGTCCTGCCACACCCAGTCGTGATTGGTGGTGGACAATTAAACAACTAATGGGAGGAGGAGGTTCCATGAATATCCCCATCCTCAATGATGGCGGAGCCCAGCACGTGAGTGCAAAAGCCAAGTGTTTGCAATCAGCTTCAGCCAAAAGTGCCAAGTGGATGATATTGGCCTCCTCCTGAGGTCCCCACCATCACAGAAGCCAGTCTGTGGCTCAGTTGGTAGCACACTCGCTTCTGAGCCAGAAGGTTGTGGGTTCAAATCCCACTCCAGGGACTTGAGCACATAAATCTAGGCTGACAATCCAGAGCAGTGCCGAAGGAGTGCTGCACTGTTGGAGGTGCCGTCTTTCAGATGAGGCGTTAAACCGAGGCCCCGTCTGCTCTCTCAGGTGGACGTATAAAATCCTATGGCACTATTTTGAAGAAGAGCAGAGGAGTTATCCCAGGTGTCCTGGCCAATATTTATCCCGAAACCAACATAACAAAAACAGATTATCTGGTCATTATCACATTGCTGTTTGTGGGATCTTGCTGTGCGCAAATTGGCTGCCGCGTTTCCCACATTACAACAGTGACTCCACTTCAAAAAGTACTTTATTGGCTGTAAAGTGCTTTGAGATGTCTGGTGGTCATGAAAGGTGCAATATAAATGCAAGTCTTTCTTTTTTCGGCCAATTACATTCACTCCATGTGATATCAAGAAATGGTTGAGTGCACGGGATAGAGCCAAGGCTGTGGGCTACGACAACATCCCGGCTGTAGTGCTGAAGACTTGTGCTCCAGAATTAGCTGCGCCTCTAGCTAAGCTGTTCCATTACAGCTCTCTCTCTCTCTCAGGCAGTTCCTCGGAACCGAGGATGACTTGCTTTCACATTAAAAATGGGTTCTCAGGTGACTGATGAGTCCAATGCGGGACCTACAGTCTCTGTCACAGGTGGGGCAGACAGTGGTTGAAGGGGCGGGTGGGTGGGGTGCTTGGGTTGACGTGCGCTCCTTGCGCTTGGCTTCCGCTTGCTCCCGGCGAAGAGACTCGAGGTGTTTGGTGCCTTCCTGGATGCTTCTCCTCCACTTTGTGTGGTCTTGGGCCAGGGATTCCCAGGTGTCGGTGGGGATGTTGCACTTTTTCAAGGAGGCTTTGAGGGTGTCCTTGAAGCGTTTCCTCTGCCCACCTGGGGCTCTCTTGCCATGCCCTCCGAGTAGAGCACTTGTTTTGGGAGTCTCGTATCGGGCATGCAGACGATGTGACCCGTCCATCGGAGCTGATCGAGCGTGGTCAATGCTTCGATGCTGGGGATGTTGGCCTGAGCAAGAACACTGATGTTGGTGCGCCTATCCTGCCATTGGATTTGCAGGATCTTGCGGAGGCAGCATTGGTGGTACCTCTCCAGTGCTTTGAAGTGTCTGCTGTACATGGTCCATGTCTCTGAGGCATACAGCAGGGCAGGTATTACTGTTGCCCTGTAGACCATGAGCTTAGTTCCGGGTTTGAGGTCCTGGTCTTCAAACACTCTCTTCCTCAGGCGACCACTGAAGGCGGTGTTGGACTTCGTCATCGACGTCTGCACTTGTCTATTACAGCTACAACACTGGCATCTACGCAACAATGTGGAAAACTGCCCAGGTATGTCCTGTCCACACAAAGCTGGAAAAATCCAATCCAGCCAATTACCGTCCCATCAGTCTACACTCAATCATCAGCAAAGCGATGGAATGTGTCGTCGACAGTGCTATTAAGTGGCACTTACTCACCAATAACCTGCCCACCAATGCTCAGTTTGGGTTCCGCCAGGACTAGTCAGCTCCAGACCTCATTACAGCCTTGGTCCAAACATGGACAAAAGAGCTGAATTCAGAGGTGAGGTGAGAGTGACTGCCCTTGACATCAAGTCAGCATTTGACCGAGTGTGGCATCAAGGAGGCCGAGTAAAATTGATGTCAATGAGAATCAGGTGGAAATCTCTCCACTGGTTGGAGTCAGACCTAGCACAAAGGAAGATGGTTGTGGTTGTTGGAGGTCAGTTATCGCTGCCCCAGGACATCGCTGCAGGAGTTCCTCAGGACAGTGTCCTAGGCCCAACCATCTTCAGTTGCTTCATCAATGACCTTCCCTTCATCATAAGGTCAGAAGTGGGGATGTTTGCTGATGATTGCACTGGATTCAGTTCCATTCGCAACTCCTCAGATAATGAAGCAGTCTGTGCCCACATGCAGCAAGACCTGGATAACATTCAGGCTTGGGCTGATAAGTGGCAAGTAACACTTGACGTAAGAAAACTACTAGGCACTTGGTCTGAGTAGTAAACAAGGCTTTAATCAACTGTTTTTTTAACATGGGGATCTAGTTGTGTCCTTCACTAGTTTCTGTTAAAGAATGTCCTGAGCAAGCTGGGCCCATGCCCGAGTATTTATACTCTCCCTGGACAGCGCCACCAGCAGGCCGCCCAGTATTACTTCACAAGTCATTCCCACATGAATGACAAGATTCATGTCATTCTTCCCGCCTGAAAGATTGGAAGTCCGGCGGCTTCCTTCTCCCGAATTAATTGGACTAAGAATAGACGCAGTCATTTGGATCTCCGTTGGAGGCTGGAAGGCACGTCTCCTCGGACCGTGTTTTGGTCCCTGGGTCGCTTGGTTCATACCGGCGGCCAGCGGCCGGCAGAGTCCGTGTCGCCTTGATCGACCCGAGGGGGACTGGGGAGATCGTGGCTCCGGGTGTGGGCCCCCACCGGCGCAGAGCTGGCTTCACCTTGCTCAGTAGTCGGTGACTGACTGGCGCCCTGGCTTCAGGTGGCCATCCCGCGGGGAGCACTCTGTTCCCCGGGTTGATCCGGCGGAATAGCTGGCTTATGAGGGGAGAAGCAATTCCGTTAATAAAAGAGTCATGAATTAATTCCTCCCAGTACAGCTCAGCTGAGACAGCTTTAAGGTTACAATCTTTGCTGAGCCTGTGAAGCTCTTGAAGGAATTCATCAAGTGATACCCCGGGTTGTTGTCGAGTTGTGGCCAGTAGGTGCTGAGCAAAAATTTCATTTGGGGCCTTAACATATAGTTGCTGTAGTGTTTGGATAGCGGCGTCATAGTCTACACAGTATTCGATACAGTCAAACACATGAGGGGATACATAATTGGCAGGCATTCGTAACTTATTAGGAACATTCTCACCACACTCCTCGAGGAAGTTGCTGAAGGTACGATACCAGTGTTTCCATACCTTAGCAGCTGTAAGTGAATTCGGGTCCAGGTCGAGACGAGCGGGTCTGAGTAGTTTCTCTATGATGGATTGATTTCTACGTCTGAGTTCCCTTCTACAGTTTGAATCGTAGCTGTCTGTTCCCAAATCACTCACGAGCGTGGAGCGGGTTGCAGTTGATTAAATTGATGTAAAAAAAACTACGAGGCACTTGGTCTGAGTATTAAACAAAGCTTTAATCAACTGTTTTTTTAACATGGAGAACTAGTTGTGTCCTTCACTAATTCCTGTTAAAGAATGTCCTGAGCAAGCTGGGCCCATGCCAAGTATTTATACTCTCCCTGGACAGCGCCACCAGCAGCCCGCCCAGTATTACTTCATAAGTAATTTCCACATGAATGACAAGATTCATGTCAACATTTGCGCCACACAAGTGCCAGGCAATGACCATCTCCAACAAGAGAAAGTTTAACAACCTCCCCTTGATATTCAATGGGATTATCATTGTCGAATCCCTCACCATCAACATCCTGGGGGTTAACATTGACCAGAAACTTAACTGGACCAGCCACATAAATACTGTGGCTACAAGACCAGGTCAGAGGCTGGGTATTTGGCGGCGAGTGACTCATTTCCTGACTCCCCAAAGCCTTTCCACCATCAACAAGGCACAAGTCAGGAGTGTGATGGAATACACTCCACTTACCTGGATGAGTGCAGCTCCAGCAACACTCAAGAAGCTTGACACCATCCAGGACAAAGCAACCCGCTTGATTGGCACCCCATCCACCACCGGCGTACCGTGTCTGCAGTGTGTACCATCTTCAAATTGTGGTGCAGCAACTTGCCAAGGCTTCTTCGACAGCACCTCCCAAACCCGCGACCTCTTCCACCTAGAAGGACAAGGGCAGCAGGCGGACGAGAACGCCACCACCTGCAAATTCCCCTCCAAGTCACACACCATCCTGACTTGGAAATATATCGCTGTTCCTTCATTGTTGCTAGGTCAAAATCCTGGAACTCCCTCCTTAACAGCACTGTGGGAGTTCCTTCACCTCACGGCTGCACCAGTTCAAGAAGGCGGCTCACCTCAACACCATCATCTCAAGAGCAATTAGGGATGGGCAATAAATGCTGGCCTTGCCAGTGACGTCCACATCACATGAATGAATAAAAAAAGGTAATTCTCTGGCTACGATTAGATAGATAAGAATGGAACCAATTGAGTGCAGTCCCACCCTGCTGGATGACGGAGAAGAGGCGTTGGTGGAGGATGATGTGGTTAACTGTGTGAATGGTTGCAGACAGGTCGAGAAGGAAGAGGAGGGATAGTTTACCACGGTCACAGTCACATTGAATGTCATTTGTGACTTTGATAAGAAGCTTTTCGGTAATGTGACAGAGGAGAAACCTGATTGGAGGGATTCAAACATGGGGTTCCGGGACAGATAGGCACGGATTTGGGAAGCAACAGCACGTTCAAGGACTTTGGAGAGGAAAGGGAGGTTGGAGATGGGATGGTAGTTTGTAAGGTCAGAGAGGTCAAGGGTTGTCTTTTGAGTAGAGGGGTGATAACGGCAGATTTGAAGGGAAGGGGGACAGCACCTGAGGAGAGAGAACCGTTAACAATATCAGCGAACATGGGGACCAGGAAGGGAAGTTGGGTGGTCAGCAGTTTAGTGGGAATAGGGTTGAGGGAGCAGGAGGTGGGTCTCATGAACAAGGTGTGCTCGGAGAGGGCATGATGGGAGATTGGGGAGATACTAGAGAAAGGTGCGATTTCAGAGGGGAGCCTTAAAGGAAGTTTCGCCTGGTGGGCCAGGGGAAGGGAGGAAGCGGCAGAGGCAACTGAATGGATTGTCTCAATCTTAGTAACAAAGAAGTTTATGAGCTCCTTGCACTTGGAGGTGAGGGTGGAGGAAGCAGGGGAGAGGAGTTAGCTTTGCATTCCAGAATGATCCTGGAATAGTGAGCAATTTTTGCAGAGGAGAGCTAGGCTCGGTAATGCTTTATGTGGTCTGGCCAGATCTGGTGATGAATGGCTAAACCAGCTGTCCACCATATACGTTCAAGTCTGTGTCCCCTGGACTTAAGGGAGCAGAGATGAGGGCCATACCAGGGGGAACAACTAGGGTGAGAGTGAGTAATGGTTTTAATGGGAACTAGGGCATCAAAGGTGGAGGTGAGGGTGTGGTTGAGCAGATCGATAGCTGCAGAAATGTCATGGTGAATGGAGGGCCAAAGGTTAGACAGTTAGGATTTTGAAAGAGCAGTTGTAAGTGAATTGGGGCAATTGCTAAAATGTATTGCAAGACAACTAACCAGGTAAACTTGCCCCATGATTTCATGTTATTTAAGATGTAGAATATGAGACTTCAGCTTCAAACGAAATAAAGTCATGCATTATATTAAATTCTATATTTCCATACAAGCATTTCTAGCAGAGACCAGATAACATTATTATCAATAAGAGTGGCACAGCTTGCAAACTCAACTAACATCATACGCAGCACCTTTAACATAAAAGAAACATTGCAAGGCACTTCACAGAGAGGTGTAAGGAAAACAGATGCTGAGTCAGGAAAGCAGAGAATAGGAAGGGGTGACCTAAAGCTTGTTGAAGAGATGGATTTTAAAAGGAGAGAGAAGTGGAGAGGTAGAAGGGTTTAGAGAGGGAATTGAAGAGTGTAGGACCCAGGCTGAGTGCTTTGCCACCAGCGGTGTAGTAAGGGAAGGTAGAAGCACAAAGGGCCAAAGTCAGGGGAATGGAATGTTTGGTGCTGGGGTTACGGGTTTAATTGGGCTAGAGGAGATTGCAGAGATAGTGTGGGCGAATCTATGGAGGGATTTAAAAATAAGAATGAGGATTTTAAATTTAGTGTGTTGGGTGATAAGAGAGCCAATGTTGGTGAAACGGGATTTAATTCAGGACAGGATATGTGTGGCAAAGTTTTGGACAAGTTGGAGTTTATGCAGATTCAAGAATAGGAGGCCATCAAGGAGAGCATTGGAATAGTCGAATTTGGAAGAGACGAAGAAATGGTCAAATACTATGGCTGGGTCAAGAAGAATGAGGAGGGATAATGCACCATAGTCACAATCACAGAGGATATCATCCACGATTGTGGTTAGGGCTGTTTTGGTGCTGTGAGAAAGGCACAATCCATATTGGAGTTAATTTTTGGGAGAGATTGGCAAAGAGCTGGGATACAATCATATTATTTAAATATAAGCTGGATTTATTTTTATTGAATTATATATATTTAAACCAAAACGAGTGATTGTCACTGCTAATGAATGACATAGATCTGAGGAGAAAGTAACCTGCCATTTGGAGTATGGTTTAAAAAATGTAACCCATTTTAATCTATCTCACTCTTTAAAAAATGCAGAGCTGCAAAGGTGTAACTGATTTGTCAGCACCGCACCTCTTTTTGTGGTCATAAATTTGACTCCCAGGCTTGACATGGAGAGCCCAGGTAAGCTTTCCCAGCGCGTCCCACCCAGCCCACTGTAAACACTGGGGCGGGCAGTGTGCTGATTGACAGGCCTGACGGCCAATCACAGCGGGAATCGTCAGGCGTAACGTTGGAGATGCGCAGGTTTGGCCAATGGAAGGCGGGCAAGGCAGACGTCACAGGGAGCGTGAGGGGCCGGGCAGAAAGTGCGTGGAGGGCAAAGATCAGATTAGTAGCAGCTCACCGCTTCCAGGACGCTAAAAGCGGCCCGTGGCATCGAGTGAGCAACAGCGATGGTGTCGTGGATCATCTCGCGGACTGTGGTGTGAGTGGAGCGGCCGGGGCGTGCGCGAGGATGAGGCCCTGTCGATCACCCCGCTCGGGCTGTGTGCGTGTGTTTTAGCTCGCTCCCGGTGCGGCTTTCCCCTTTGAGCAGCCGCCATTTCCGCCGCGGAGGCCAGGAGCAAGGCGCGCGGGGGCTTGCGGCTCCACGTAAACCCGAGGGCCTTGCGTCTAATGAGCCACCGGTCGGCCGTCCGGGCCTACCCGCTGTAGAGCATGAACGGGCGGTGGGTTTAATCCGCGCTGCCTTGTTTTTGTTGCTGCGAAACTAAAACCCAGTTGTCCGCGAAGGTGTTAAATATCTTAAGTAACAGACTGGGTTAATGTGAGCAGAGTTCCTTCATCTCAAATCCAGGCTTTATAAGTAAGTGTAGATGCCGATGGACTGGTTTATGTCAAACTGGTTGGTGTCTAACTGAAAGAGGAAAATGAATGGCTGTACTTGCAGGGACCATCATTTTTACTAACTGCGATAACAAACTTGGAAGACTTTTAAACAACATCTACAATTCAAAATGGCTTTTTTGTACGATACTAATAAATTGCATTACATTTTTGGCTACCTTGCCATGGGATGTGAAACCGTTTTAAGCCTTAACAAAAGTACAAACCACACCCTATCCTAACTTGACTGCGGTTCGTCTTAAATCGCAACAGGAAAGTTTTTCCAATTGGACTTGAGCAGTTATTTTCTAAGATGGAGTGCCAAATAGGACACGAAGTAGGTTGAAAAACAGCAAGTCAGCTTTGAATGTCACGACTGTCTTTGAATTGTTTACTGAATTTAGCAATTAACTATCAAACTGCGGTTTATCTCGGGCCTTTTTATAAACAAAAATGCATGCCTCTTGGGTGGTGTTGGATAAACTTGTTGACTTACATAACTTCAGCTGTGTGGTCTGGGACTACTTTCACTCGTGGCAACAACTGCAGTCAATCTTATAACGCTCTTGAGGCGCAGTCTTTTCTGAGTTACATACTTGACCCGGTATTGTTGTCACTTGTACATCTTCAGGGCAGTGCCTAGATCTGTGCGTATCCATTAAACATTTCTTCTAATAACATCTGAGCTGCGTTGGTTATTACAGATGGAGAAAAATGCATTCTTTTTTATTGACAATTTTCAATGGTACATTGTGTATATTTAACTTGCTTTTAATGTCGAAAAATGCCCGAAAGTGCTTCAGAGGCTTAATAAGAAATGGCACAGATCCAAAGGAGGAGATAATTAGGAAGGGGGACTAAAAGTGTTGTCAAACAAATGGGTTATGAGGGTCTTGATGGGGTTTGGGATGAGAATTCCAGAGCTTGGGGCACACGCGGTTTGAAGGCACAGCCGCCAATGGTGGGGTGAAGGGAGGTGGTTGTCCGATGAATGGAGAGTGCTGTGGGAAGGAGGGGAGATTATAGAGGGGATGGGATGAGATCATGAAGGAATTTATACTTGAGGATGAGACTTTGATAATGTTGGGCGACAGGCTGCCAATGTAGGTCGACAAGGACAGGGTGATGGGTGAGCGGGACTTGGTTTGAGACAGGATGCAGGGAGCAGAGTTTCAGGTGAAGGCTGGGAGGCTGGCCAGGAGAGCATTGAGGCGAGCGAGGTGTGGATTTGGGTTTCAGCAGTAGATGGGCTGAAGTAGTGGTGGAGTAGGCTATGTTAAAGAGGTGGTAGTTGTGCTCCTTGTTTTTGTGATGGAAAGGATATAGTCAAAAGCCCAGCTTGAGTCGAATAGATCGGAGAGGGGGATGTAATCAGTGTTACGGATACGGAGTTCTTGGTGGAGGTGCTGAAGATGATGGCTTTGGTCTTCCCAATGTTTAACTGGGGTGTCAACTTGCACATGCTATAATAGAAAGATGAAAGCAAGTGGAATTTGCTCAGAAAATGTAATTAAGTAATTGTGTATGATGTGTAGTGTAATTACTATCTCAAATTAAGGTAATTGGCAAAAGAACCAGAAGCGAGATGGGAATTTATTTTTTTACACAGCAAGGTGTTATGATCTGGAATGCACTGCCTGAAAGGGTGATAGAAGTGAATTTCAATAATAAGTTTCAAAAGGGAATTGGATACTTGAAGGGGAAAATTTTACAGGCCTCTGGGGAAAGAGCGGGGCAGGGGAGTGGGACGAATTGGATAGCTCTTTCAAAGAGCTGGTCCAGACACAATCGGCCAAATGCCCTCCTTCTGTGCTGTATGATTATGAAATAGTGTAATTACTATCTCAAACTGTAGTAATATGCAGTTTTTTGTCAATTTCTTGTTCCTCATTTCCCCTAAGTTTCTCACTCTCCTAAATGTGCGGACTCTGGCATCTCACCCAGTTGGCCATTCTTCATGTGTGTACCTAGACAGTGAGTGTCGGTCAGCTAATAAAAACAGAAAATGCTAGAAATGCTCAGCAGGTCAGGCAGCATCTGTGGAGAGAGAAACAGAGTTAACATTTCAGGTCGATGTCCCTTCATCAATCTGAAACGTTAACTCTTTCTCTCTCCACAGATGCTGCTTGACCTGCTGAGTATTTCCAGCATTTTCTGTTTTTATTTCAGATTTCCAGCATCCGCAGCATTTTGCTTTTGTATTAGTGTCGGTTGGCTATTGGACTAAGAAATGCGGCACAGCCGAGCCCAATCTTGCCCAACATTTGCATGGGTACTTTCTAGCAGTTGTGGAATTGTACAAATTGAAGCATGGAATACAATTTTACTGCACCGAAGGAGGCATTTTGGCTCATCACACATGGGCCAGCTCTCAAAGTCCTCTGCCCATTCCCATATCCTTTTAAATACAAAAGCAAAATACTGCGGATGCTGGAAATCTGAAATAAAAACAGAAAATGCTGGAAACACTCGGCAGGTCAGGCAGCATCTGTGGAGAGAGAATCAGATTTAACGTTTCAGGTCGATGACCTTTCGTCAGAACTGGAAAAAGCTGGAGATGGAACAGGTTTTTAAGCAAGTGTAGGGGCAGAGAAAGGGGGGAGGGGAGGGAAGAACAAAGGGAAGGTCTGTGATAGGATGGAAGGCAGGAGAGATGAAGAGACAAAAGGGATGATGGTGCAAGGCGAAAGGAGATGGTAATGGGACAAGAAACAAATGATGGCTCTAGATGAAGTGTAAATGGCGATGGCAGAATCCTTTTAAATACTTTTTCCAATTATTTAACCACTTAACTATTAAAATTGTTTATGGATTCTCCCTCCACCACTGCCTCTAGTAGGGATTTCCATCTCCAGATAACCCTCTGGATATTTATAGTAAGAAATTCTTCAAACCTCCCCCATCATTCTTTTGGTTGTGATAAGGGGGGGGCCATTTGGTTCATTGAGCCTGTGCCGATGCTGTGAAGGAGCCTGGGATTCATAACCAGCTGTTGACCTACAGTGAAATAATTGCACTGGAATTAGCCTATAATTGACCTCAGAATGTGCAGTTAGGTAACATGATGTTGTGTATTTTGAATGTGTATTAGAATTGTCCCACATGGGATACCGTAGTGGTGATTTGCAATGCACTGTGGGAAATGTAAATTGTAAATAAAATGGCCGTTAACTAAACTCTCCACCCCGGAGTCGTCTTCAATTGTTATATAGGTAAGGGTTGAGACACAACAAAACTGGCGACGAGGGCAACGGACTTGCGCATTACTTTGCACTGGAATCGGCGATGTTTAAAGTAAGAAGTTCCTGTCTTAATGGCGCGCCCGCAGTTTAGTGCTGATGCAATCGCCTCGTAAAGGTGGCGGTTTGTGTGTTACACAAATAAGAAGGGGGAGAGTAACGATACAGTGAAACGAAGTGGAGGAAAAGGACTGTAAAGATTTTAAAAAAGATAACAAGATGGCTATGCTAACCGGAGCGTTTAGACCATTTGATGAAACGGCGGAGTAATGGAGTGCTTATACAGAGCGTTTCAGATTTTTCGTGACTGCAAATGGCATTAAAGATGACGTGCAAGTGGTGACGTTCCTCAGTGTGATCGGAGCAAAAACATTTGGCTTGTTACGGAGTTTGATGCACCCAGATAAGCCCGGCGCTAAGACATATGATCAGATTGTGGAAGTTTTGGAAACACATTTCGCACCCAAGCCGCTGCTGATTGCCGAGAGGTTCAGGTTTCACAAACGAAACCAAGGGGAGGGTGAGTCCATAGCCGAATATGTTGCAGTGCTAAAGAAGCTAACTGAGCATTGTGAGTTTGGTGAAACTCTAAATGATGCTGTCCGTGATAGATTTGTGTGTGGTTTAAGATGCGAAGCAACACAGAAGCGCTTGCTCACGACTGACAAACTGACGCTTAAATCAGCAGTGGAGCTCGCTGTGTCTATGGAGTTAGCAGCTAAAGATGCACAGCTGTTGGGGGCTGCAACAAGAGTGCACAGGGTAGCAGCTACACCGGATAAGCATGCAAGGGGCGCCAGAGAGTGTTACAGATGTGGAAGGTCAGGTCATCAGCCATCTGACTGCTGGTGTAAAGACCTGACCTGTCGGAAATGTGAAAAGAAAGGACACATTGAACGTGTGTGTAAAGGGCAAAGCAAACAATCCTACACAGAGACGCACAAAAACAAACAAGGAAACACATCCAACTGGCGTTCTAAAAAGAAAAACCTACACATGGTGAAACAAGAACAGGAAGACAGTGACACAGACTCTGATGGGGAGCTGAATCTCCATGTGTTAACGGTGAATGGAGGCTCATCAGGCTGTGGAGTCACTCCACTACTAGAGGGAATACCGGTCAAAATGGAGCTGGATACGGGGGCCGCTGTCTCCTTGATTTCAGAGAAGCTATTCAAAGAAAAACTGAACCACCTATCACTGACGCCGGCCAAGCTCATCTTAAAGACCTACAATGGGGAAACAGTCCCAATGCTGGGTAAGACGGAGGTCAAGGTGGAGCTTAATGGACAAACCGTGATGCTGCCAGTTTACGTGGTCAAGGGTGACTATCCATCCCTGATGGGCAGGCCATGGTTGGAGAAAATTCACCTGGATTGGAAAAAAGTGAATGCGGTGTCAGTCGAAGAGGCGGGGCTAGCGGCAGTGTTGACAAAGCATGCGGCTGTCTTTGACGGAGAATTGGGGAGTATGAAGGGGATTATGGTCAAACTCGAGGTGAAGCCTGACAGCCAGCCACAATTCCTGAAGGCCAGGAATGTTCCCTACGCCCTCAGACCAAAAGTGGAGGCTGACCTGGAGCGTCTGGTCAAGATAGGGGTCCTGGTGCCAGTTTCGCACAGTGAGTGGGCCATGCCCGTGGTACCAGTGATGAAGAGTGACGGCGCGGTTCGCTTATGTGGAGATTTCAAAGTAACAGTGAATCCTGTGCTCTCAGTTGAACAGTACCCCCTCCCCATCATTGAAGATCTTTTCGCGGGTCTAGCAGGCGGTCAGAAGTTTAGCAAGATTGATCTATGCCAAGCCTACTTGCAGATGCATGTAGAAGAGGACTCACAGAAGTACCTCACCATCACCACCCACAAGGGCCTCTACAGGTACTGCCGCCTACCCTTTGGTATAACGTCAGCACCAGCATTGTTTCAGTGGGCTATGGACCAGATCTTAAGCGGCATTCCAGGGGTACAATGTTATCTCGACGATATCCTTGTCACAGGAAAGGACGACAACGAGCATCTGCAGAACCTGACAAAGACACTGGGAAGACTTGAAGAATATGGCTTACGCGTTCGCAAGGACAAATGCGAATTTTTCAGGCCATCAGTGGAGTACCTAGGCCATGTCATCGACGAGGACTTCGCACCCCCCACCACAAAGTGTCGTTCTTTGGATCTCTGAGCTCGTCTGCTGACTTGATCCTGCTGATTGGCGTGCACCACTGCTTCTGTGGACGTTGGCCTCAGCAGGTCAAGGCGTGTCCGTAGCTTGAGACACAACACATGATGTATTATTCTGCTGTAGTTTTAAGGCCACAAGGCCTGACCTTACAAAACAGCATATCCTCTGCTTTTAACAGGAGATTGGTTTGTTCGAATGTAACTATTTATTTAAAGGAACTGAACCATAGGAAAAAAAATTAGGAACAGGTGAAATAGCAAAAAGAAAACCTCAACTGGTAAAGCAACAGAAGATTGTTTCAGATTGCGACAAAGAAATCTTCCAGACTTGTGGTGCCCATTTTATTTTTGACTCCTGTTATGTCCAAGTCATTCAGACTTATCAGCTTTTTTATTATAACTCCCTACATCCACATTTATAATGGAAACGGCCTATGTAATCTTGTCACACGCTGTAATTACACTTGCTTGTCAATGAAGGCACTGAGCTGTAATTACTGTGTGACTAGTTTGTGTAGGCAGTTTCCATCATAAATGTGGACAGAACAATTTATAGGGGAATTACAAAAATAAGGACAGAATGGGACTTTAAAATGGGACTGAATTACATGTACACGCTCTGGGCCAGTTATCACTTGCCCTCGAACCTTGCTTCACCTGAAGACTACACATGGTCTTAACTCCCCATTTGCAACCCCATGTCAGGCAGACTGACTAGTTTGTGAAATGCGCATCCTGTCTCCTCTTCTCCTGCATTGTGCCTCTGCATTTTAGTTACTGCAGTGTTTATATAATTCTGTGGCTATACAGTAAAGATGACTAATTTTTTCTTCATCTCTGTTCACAGCTGCCTAAGAGGGGGCATTCATTTCTTTACTCTGTAAAATAATCATGTATACTTCTCTGTCCAACTATTAGTGGGTCAATAGATCTGGTTGTTTTCCAGTGTCATGGGGGAAAAAATTGACTGGAATAAATACTGAGCGAATTCTGAGATCTGAAACTTGTATTCACTGTGGGTTTATAATTCTTGCGTTTCCAGTTTTAATGAGGAATAATAACACAAAAAAACTGATTCCAGTATTGTGATGGTGCATATAATCAATGTAAGCAGGGCCTCCGAGATTCTTGTATATTGTTTGTTGCTTCTCATGATCTAGTTGGGAGAGTTGAGTTCTGTTGCTTTCCTGGAGCTTGTAGTCATCTCTTTTTCCCCTTTCCCCTGGCATGACTACATCCACTTTCTGCCTTCCTGTTGTGCTCACAGCAGTGTTCTGCTCTTGTGACACTGCTATCTTTGTTGCTGGTGAAACCACTTTGCCTCCTGCCACGGCTATTGTTGGTGGCCATGCTGTGTCAGCACTTTCCATCCGACTGTGGCTGCAGCAGCTTGCTCGCCTCTGGCTGCAGCTGTTGTCTGTGCTGATACAGCAGCTTTCCATGCTCTGACTGCTCCAGTATGGACCTCCCTGAACTATTCTCTTCCTCCCCAGAGCACTGCTAAACCCTCCTCGTCTTCCCACTCCCCATGTTATCAAATCTAGATCCATGCCAATGCTTCCCTATCCCCACCTGATTTGTTCCCAATGCCCGTGTGCTCAAGTGCACCTGAAAGTCAGTACCGCTTCCCCATTATTATCTTTTAAAATAAGCTGGCGAGTGCACTCTGGCCAGGAGTGATCACACAAGTGCAGTAACACTTTCTTGTAATCTCAATGGCGAAGAGTGACTGTGTGACTTATGTTTGTCATTTTTAAGCAGTATTGTTGGTTGGAGTTTCAGGAATTGACCTGTTTGCACTGTGATTGATAGAGCTCTGGACCTATGCAAGTAAAGGGATGCTCTGTGGGTCAGGATTTAATTGGGTTCCTGATTATACAGTAATGGCTGGTCTCTGGTTACCATAACTAGAAATGAAGGGTCAACGCCAGTGATATCACAGAAGTTTCATCTTAGAAATTCTCTTGAAAAATGTATTACCAGGGTCATAAATAGAATGCTTAATTGGGAATGGAGGGTCTATGTGAGATCAACTAGTAATTTATAACATTCTCCAGGTTTAGGTGATGACCATTCAAGCTCTGTACTTGAAGTTTTTACCAGAACCATCTGAACATCTGGATGTTTAGTTTCTGATCAAGGTGGCTTTTATAAGCAATGTTGTGTGGGCTGAGGTCCAAAGAAGAGGGTGGTTTGAACTCAAATGTAATGATTGGACAGCTATAAATATTAAGACTGCAGCTTACTGCGAACAGTGGGTTGAATAGTGAAAATCTGCGCCCCCCCCCCCCCCCCCCCCAAAAAGACAGCTGTGGGTCTGAGGAAGTTCCAATCTAATTGCCACGGCAGTGGAAACCGGAATCTGAAAAGTCAGTGAGACGACTTGAAACTCGAGCTGTGAAAGCTGGAAGTATTCAGAGCTTCCAGGGAGGTGGTGGAACATAAAATAAGGCAGACTGCATTAAAATAACTTGTTTGTTGAGGGATCAGAGCAGCTGAAACCAGAGACTGAACATTTAAAAGTTAGTACTACCATTATCTGACTTTGAAATAATCCCGTGTACTATTTTATCAACAGTTGCAACGTAGGAACAACGTTGAGATGTCTAATTTTATACTGGCACCAATTAATTGACTAGCTGTTGCATTTGTAATAAGAACATAAGGAGGCATGGAACAAGAAAAGGCTATTAGGCTTAATGTTTCTTGTGGAAAAAAATTGTACATTTTGCCACTTAGTTGATCTCTGCAAGAAATAATGCCAAGTCTGGAGCAAGAAAGAGCATTCAGATTATCAAACCCACTCCATAAAAAGAGTAGTAATCTTGCCAAAGAGATTTTCCAAGTGTTCAGCCCTGAAAGTGTGTCTGGATGGTGGAACCAATGGTTTCGTTCACCTGTTCCTTCATCATTGACCACCATCTCGCCTCAGAGTAACTTTTCATCGGAAGAAACAAAGTGATGCTGTCTAGAGTGGTACTGAATCATGCAAACGAGAAGTTCCCAACTTTGATTCCTGATCTCTGCAGTTAGCTGAATTCATCCAGGGCACCAGTTAGGGTGCCCTTGTCCTGTTGGCATGGTGCGACGGGTGAGAAATCAGCTTGAGTTCTTCTGATTATTGTCCACTGACTCATGTTGGAAAGTGTGGATGTTGGGTGAGGACAGCATTGGATCCAGCTCTGATAGCCTACAACACCATCTAGGTTCACGTGAAACAATGTAGTGGTACCTAGCATGTTGTACTGGACATACATACATGTACTATTAAGGAAAGGAAGGGAGAAAATTGGGTAAGGGGAAAGAAACTTGGTGGGGATGAAATATTTTATAAAATAACCAGCAGTCAAGAGACGATTAGACGTGCATAAGGTCTCTTGTTAGTTGAAGTGTCTTCCTCCCAAATTCTAATTAATTCATCTTTTTGCTTCACCACCCCCCCCCGCCCACAGCCCAAAACCATCCTGTGGTGTTGATACAGAAATGGCTGCGTAGGAGATGTTTTAAAGGGTATTATGAGTGTAAGATATCGCTCTTGGCAGTTGGTGAATGTCATCTAAAGCATTTTTTTTAATAGTACGCAAGAATTGGTCTATTTTATTTTCCCATTTGGTTCGGGTATCTTAAGTTACCATTATCACAAGAATGTGCTGCACGTTTCATTAGTTATAGTATGTACAGGTAGACTATCCTTTATCCGAAAACCTCGGGACCAGCCGTGTTTCGGTTTTCGGATTTCGGAAGGTATTTTATAAGACTGGGAAATTTGTCGGGGGTGGGTCGGGGTCGGCCGGGGAGGTCGGCGGGAGTCGGTGTCGGCGGGGGGTCGTCAGCGGGGGTCGGGGTCGTGCGCACGACTTCCGCTGAACGAAAAAACCTTCGGTTTTTAGAGGGTTTCGGTTTTCGGAAGTTCGGATAAAAGGTAGTCTACCTGTACAATTATTCAGCCCAAATTCATGTACTATAGGGAACATCTTGGTAATATGTGAGATAGCTGTTTTTGCTGTTCATTCTAATTGCAGCCCTTTATCCTGTGTAATACAGAAAAGCCATTTTAAGACCGTTCACATGTATACATACAACTATGCGATGATGAAAGATAATGGTTTTCTAGCTGATGGGAGCTAAGGCTGAACCTAATCCAGGTACAAAATTCATATGACATCGCAGTTGAAAACCAAACTTGCTCCTATCTCTTATAGTTAATTGCTATGCTGAAATGTGGGGGTAGAGTTTCCACTTTGGGCTCAATGGCAATTCCGGCACAAATTGCGCCTGTTTTGAAGTGGTTCCCCCCCCCCCCCCCCAAATCACTGAACACAATCTGCCAAGAACCAGTGCAAACCGGCAGAGTTTTAAACATTTGTTTCATTAAAAATTTTGCTTTAAAAAAAAAAAAAAAAAAAAATTCCATGATATATTTGTGGTAACCTGATACTCATTTTCAGCTGTATTAACCAAACTTTATCACAAAATAAGCTTTTTAAATCCATGTCGACCCACCACCTGTGATCTATAACTATTTTCTGGTTAGATTGGGGTACAGTATTCAGTTCTTTTTGTAAAAAAATTCATTTAAAACATAAGGCTATAAGGGGTAAGCTATTTAGGACAGAAGTGAGGAGGAATTTCTTCATCCAGAGAGTGGTGAACCTGTGTAATTTTCTGCCACAGAAGGCAGTTGAGGCCAATTCATTAAATATATTCAAGAAAGAGTTGGATATATTTCTTAAGGCTAAAGGGATCAAGGGATATGGGGAGAAGGCAGGGACAGGGTACTGAATTTGGATGATCAGCCATGATCTCATTGAATGGCGGAGCAGGCTCGAGGGGCCGAATGGCCTACTCCTGCTCCTATTTTCTATGTTACTTGTTGGTGTCCTTGTGCCCAAAAGATGCAGCTTAATTTTTGGAGCCTACTCGAAGGCCTGCAAAAGAGCGCAATTAGCGGAAACTCCCAATGGTGATTAATTCACCCTGGGGGCATGGCCAGTTTTGTGGGCAGAACCAACGCAAAAGATCGCGGATACTCGAGTTGCGCTTAATTCCGCGAACGTTTACGCCGATATCGGGGGTAGGGGGATTTTGCGCTTGAAAAAAAACAGCGTAATCTCCAGACTGTGGTGTTTAAAAGGAAAATCTGGTTGCATATCTGAAGTGACTCACTTTTGCAATATCTTTGGAACAAAAGACGTCCATCTGCTTCGTGTTGTTATACTTGGTCTTGTCTCTTTTGGAGGGTTGCTGGAAAAAAAGCTTCTGCTTTTGGTTACTCCAGTGTGTTTATAAAAAAAAAAAACACCAGAAGCTGGAATTGCTGCGAGGATTTTTACAAGTGCCAACCTGCATCCTCCCATTTGCTGGCACTGTGTGTTGCATCACCACGTTGGATTGTGGAATTTAAAGAGGGGAGTGAAAAGCTTCACATGAGGATTTTTAGTCGGTTGTTGGGCTGACATGACCATCATGGCCACATAAGAGGAAGGGGGTATTTTAGTCATGTCCGATCCTATCCTCGCCTGGTGTTCATATAAATGCACTTTTTCCAGCACTTGGAACTGGGGACTCTCAATTGTGTTCTGTCGCCCCCATGATGGCTGTAGTGACTCAATCCTTTCATCATTCCTGAATAATCAACTTTTTGCTGATCTAGAAATGTAGCTCAAACCCTACTAAATTAATTTGGTTATGTAGTTCAATGGTAAACTATGTGATTTGGACTTTGAGAGTTAATTTTATCTGCAAACTGAAAGTGCCTGTTATTCTGGGTGCCCCATATATTGTTAGATTGCTGTGTAATGATGTATAAAGTTGTATTTCTTAGATTGATTCTTTGGATATTAAATCCAATGTACAAATTGGGGCTGTATAAATGAGATTACAGCAGTAAAGTTCCTCTATCAAAATCAGGAAATCCTGTGTGTTCTTTTTGAGGTGTTGGATCCAACTTGCTGCCTACTGTTTACTGTGTTATCTGTTTGGATTTTAGCCAAGATACTTTTAAGCAAAGCAGGCTCCATGTGCTGTCTCAGCTTAACCAGAGCAGCAAGAATGGGGGGGAGGGGGGACGATGAGGACATCTTGTGTTCATTAGTTTTCTCTCCGTGAATGAATGGGTTTTGTTCAGGGGGCTTTGGGATCAGATGTGTATGCTTCCATTGTGCATGTCACACGCTGAATCTAAATGAGCTTTCTTTCAAATAACGTATCAGGGTGGTCAAGTTATCCCTTAATTGAAACCCATGATTTTTCTTGTTGCTGGTTGACTTCAAATACTTTAATGCACACATGCATGTTCTAACAAAGAGCTTTGCACTTAAGGTGAGTCCATGGTTATTAGCCAGGCAAAATGATCCTCACTATATTTGTGGATAGCTCTAGCCGTGTGAAAAATTATTTGCCGCCTAACACTTATTTGCACCTTTACAGCCAGGTGTTAAAGGTTGTTACTTATGTGGCATCTCAAGCAAATAGCTTAAAAACTCAGTTATGCAGCTAGTTGCAGTAGAATAAATTCACCTGCTGTTGAGCTGTTCAATAGATATGCAGAATTTTAGGGGTATATGACTTTAATTTGACTTTTTCATAGTATGCTTTCAGGTTACTGTAAGTTTACTTCCACAACATTTTTTGAAACTGTTCATTGTAAATACATTAACAATTTTTAGGCAAGCGTTGCCCATTGTGCCTGCCTACCAAGCTTTAATCCAGTAACCCTCCATTCTCTTTACAGATGGGAACGTTTTGAACCCTGTACTAGTTTCTTGTTCCACTATTCTTGCTGTTAGTCTGTTCCACATGCATATTGCCCTTTTTACATGGGAAATAAACGTATGGATTTTCCCATTTATTTTGTCTTCCTTCATTTGAAACTAGGAGCCCTTGTTCTCTAATTTCATGCACAACAGGAAAACCAGATGTTGTCAGATTCTGACAAACGCAACCATTGTACAGAAAATATAGACTATATTAACCATACAGCAATTGGGTTTATATTAGTGATGCTGAGATTTTTTACTACCTCATGTTGATGTCTGAATTTTTAATTCTCTTAACTGGCAACTAGATATATACTAATACAATAGCAAAATATCTGTTTCAACTTCTGATGAAGGGTCCCAGACCTGAAACGTTAACTCTGTTTCTCTCCACGGATGCTGCCTGGTCTGCTGAGTGTTTCCAGCGTTTCCTGTTGTTAACTCGATATACTATACTGCCGACGAGATATGGTATTATACATTGTCTCATGGATTTGTTATTCAGATTGAAAATCATAATGACTGTGGGGTTCCTCCCCTGCTGTCCAGCTCATTCTGTAATTTAACTCATTTATACATTGCTATGTTAAGTACCTTTTGGTCAATAAGAGTAACTATTTCTGTGCCATATTGAAAGGTAACAATATGCATTTATTTGCACTTTCCAATCAAGGATTGTTCTTTGTTCATGCCCAATAATGGTGTGAAATGTATGTATTTTACAGTATTTACATGAGCATATTTCCTTGCACAAGGGACTAAGTAATTCTCTATTGTAGAAATGTACAGAGCACTTTGTTCATTTGAACTCGAGCCATTATTAGCACACTTTGGGCAACAGATGTGTTTGTATCCCAGTTTCTTGGTACAACTGGTGGTACAGAACAAATTCTCCTGGCCACTTATAGTATCTTGGAAAAATTGAAGTATCAAAGGTC
This sequence comes from Somniosus microcephalus, assembly GCF_052327205.1. NCBI lineage: Eukaryota > Metazoa > Chordata > Chondrichthyes > Squaliformes > Somniosidae > Somniosus > Somniosus microcephalus. The sequence goes on along the minus strand of NC_140994.1, from coordinate 83,143,186 downwards.
TGTTGGCTGCGAACTGTGTGCATACGTTCATACATCAGCCTTCCAGTATGGAAGACTGTTAAGTTTTAGCTGAAGCCAGAGTGAAAGCCTGGCTTTGTTCCCATCTGGTTCTTGTGGGCAAGCTGCCATTAATCTGTACACAAGATGTGCGCTCTCATGTCTACATATTGGCTTGGGTTTGAAGTGTAGCTCGTACACTGAGTACTTGGAGGTTTTTAAAGCCATTGGGGAAATGTGTTTCTTGAAGTCACAACAAACATTGTATTGCTTTGAGGAACGAACATTTCTAGATGACTATGCATCTGCTAAAGAGTGAAAATAATTGTCAAGGCCATAATGTGGAATACTGTTCAAGAATGTGTATCTGAAACCGTCTAGCAGAATTATTTGCTCGGAAAAAGGAATCCAGTCAGTGTGTGAATTATTCCTGAATGCTGTAATTTTGGAACAGAAGCAGATGGGCATATATGAAGACCTAAACAAATCATCCGTTGTCAGTTCTTTACCGTAAAAGTAATGGTCTGCCTTTCACTCGTGTGCCGACAAGTGGTGCATTTTTACTTTGAAGTATAGTATAGCTGGCTTGGAGAAAATGGTGTTTTATGTTTAGACGAGGGGAATATAATATTATGCAATGTGAAAATACCTACAATTAGGAAGGCAGGAGTAGATGGTTTTTCTCTCCTTTCAACCGTTTTAATGCGGTGTTATCTAGTAAGGTATCCACTAGCCACATGTAGTTAATTGCATTTTTTGATTAATAAAATGAGTAATACACAGTTGGGCATATGATCCCAATTCTCATTTGCATGTTGTATGTGTATGAACTTCAACCTTTTTGTGCGTTTGTTCATAAAATGGCAAGACGAAAAGCAGAGCGAGTTGTTTTTTCTGTGCTTTATTTCGTTGGTTACCTGTGGAACACTGGTGAAAATGCTAGACTTCACCATCGAAACTAGGGAAGGGGACTGCAGGTGTGGAGGCATCAAGGAGCCCTAGCAAAACTGAAGTCAGTGGGAATCGAGGGGAAAACTCTCCATTGGTTGGAATCATACCTTGCGCAAAGGAAGTTGGCTGTGGTTGTTGGAGGTCATTCATCTCAATCACATGACATCACTGCAGGAGTTCCTCAGGGCAGTGTCCTAGGCCCAACCATCTTCAGCTGTTTCATCAATGACCTTCCCTTTATCATAAGGTCAGAAGTGGGGATGTTCGCTGATGATTGCACACTGTTCAGCACCATTCGAGACTCGTCAGATACTGACGCAGTCCGTGTCCATATGCAGCAAGGCCTGGACAACATTCAGACTTGGGCTGACAAGTGGCAAGTAACATTCGCACCACACAAGTGCTAGGCAATGACCATCTCCAACAAGCGAGACTCTTAACCATCTCCCCATAACATTCAATGGTATTACCATCGCTGAATCCCCCACTATCAACATCCTGGGGGTTACCATTGATCAGAAACTGAACTGGATCAGCCATATAAATACTATGGTTACAAGAGCAGGCCAGAGACTGGGAATTCTGTGGCGAGTGTCTCACCTCCTGACTCCCCAAAGCCTTTCCACCATCTACAAGGCACAAGTCAGGAGTGTGATGGAATACTCTCCACTTGCCTGGATGAGTGCAGCTCCAACAACACTCAAGAAGCTCGACACCATTCAGGATAAAGCAGCCCGCTTGACTGGCACTCCATCCACCACCTTCAACATTCACTCCCTCCACCACCGGCGCACTGTGGCTGCAGTGTGTACCATCTACAAGATGCACTGCAGCAACTCGCCAAAGCTCCTTCAATAGCACCTTCCACACCCGCGACCTCTACCACTTAGAAGGACAAGGGCAGCAGACGCATGCGAACATCACCACACCACCTACAAATTCCCCTTCAAGCCGCACACCATCCTCACTTGGACTTATATCGCCGTTCCTTCACTGTCGTTGGGCCAAAATCCTGGAACTCCCTTCCTTCCTAACAGCAGTGGGGGTGTACCTACACGATATGGACTGCAGCGGTTCAACAAGGCGGCTCATCACCATCTTCTCAAGGGCAATTAGGGATGGGCACTAAATGCAGGCCAAGCCAGCGACGTCCACATCCCATCAATGCATTAAAAAAGAGTGGAGGCATGGGGTGACTGCGTGGGTTTGTAGGCAGAAGGGTGGGGGGGGCGACAGTGCAAGCCTGGAAGCAGGAGCAGGGTGGGGGCGAGAGCGCGGGCCTGGAGGTGGGCGGGGGCGCGAGAGTGCGAGCCTGGAAGCGGCGGGGGGGGGGGGGGGGTGTGGGGTGGGGTGCGGGAGGAGACGAGAGCGCGGGCCTGGAAGCAGAGTTGGTGCTGGGTGGGTAGCTCTGGAGCATCTCATTGTGCAAGCCAGCATTCTTAGCAATCACTGATTAAGTCAGATTGCTGCTTGCAACTGCTGGAGAAAAACCTCACGGCTGCACCAAGATGTGCTATGTCTGATAAATTCATGGCAGAATTCCAAACTTTGGTGAGAGATAGAGACTGCAAAGTTTTGCAGTCAGTGGTGGTAGATGTTAAGTAATGTACTTGGATTGTGTGAATGTGTTGAGCTGTTTTCTATTAAATGAGTGCACGTTGCTAAAACAGTATCGCTGTAGCACTGTTTTAAAGTCAAGTATTGCAGTTATATAAATGCATCTGCTGTCTTGCATGTAGTTGATTTTATAACTTTTTCAGGGTACATTGTTTGCTCCCATCAGCATTGCTGTACGTGTATAAAAACAGTAATGCAATATTTTTAAAAAATGGCAATGTTTAATTTCAAAGATGGAGTTAACTGTTCAGAAAATTATACAGGTACTTGAATTCATGCAGCTTCACCATGACTTTGACTTGTCTCTTTCCCTCTACCCCAAGTTATGTTATATAATCAGCTTTGATGTATAACCCACATAGAAGAATCCCAATTTTAAAAATGTTGCTAAAGTGGACTGTTGCAACCAGTGGGTAAACTTGGATTATATCCCCTGGACATGAGGTTTTAGAACGCTTTGACAGGATAAGTGGGAAAATGACTCTGACCCTCTCGCACAACAAGGGGACGTGATCTTTAAATTAGAACTAAGCCGGTTAACATGAACCCAGAAAAAATATCTCTGTACAGAGTTGTGAGAGGAATGCAGTGCCCCAAAAGACAGAATTGAGATTGATACTAATGAAGAAAGACTATTGAGAGAGTGGAGAATTAGGATTACTGTACAACAAAGATCCTAATCCCAAACATCTTTGGCAAAATGGCAGAGCAGGCTGACTGGATTTTCCTACTGCTGCTTGCTGGTAGATGGATAGAAGTGAGAGATGATGGTGTAATAAAGTGGTGAACCTGTGGAATTCTCTGCCACGCAGGGCAGTTGAGGCCAATTCATTAAATATATTCAAGAAGGAGTTGGATATATTTCTTGAGGCTAAAGGGATCAAGGGATATGGGGAGAAGGCAGGGACAGGGCACTGAATTTGGATGATCAGCCGTGATCTCATTGAATGGCGGAGTGGGCTTGGGGGGTTGAATGGCCTACTCCTGTTCCTATCTTCTATGTCATAAAGCTTTTTCCCTTGTAGTTTTCAAAGCTCTTGTTTTCTCAAAAGGTTATGAAGTGGTCTAATTTTGCAAGGTTCTGTGTGTGTCTGTGTGTCTGTATCTTGTAACTGTGCTTTTCCTTTTTTAACAGCCTTGTGTTTGGGACCTTGTATCCTGCTTACTATTCGTACAAAGCTGTGAAAACCAAAAATGTAAAGGAATATGTAAGTACCTCTTTGAATTGATTTTGACAACTCCTTCGCAAATGTAATTCCGGAGTCCTTTTACTTAAACAATATATTTAAACTGAAAATACTTGTTGCCCTTCACTGCTATAAATTGTAGTTTTGAACTCTTGCTCTCCTATTGTTTCCAGATGTGTAATTTAGAATCGTTTGAGGTGATGCTGTTTTTTTGAGGTTTTAATTTAAGCATGAAAACCAGATCAGTGGTGTTGCATGTTAGTGTATGAATGTGCAATGTCATGACAAGGGGCATTGAGTGTTTTCAATTAACAGGCTCACTTCTTGTCATCGGGTGTGCCGCTGTGTGGAAGCACTTCCTTATGGGCCACTAGCAGTGGTCAGAGAGCAAGTTAGCCGCAGCATGTTTCTTCAAAAAATCCCTTGAGCAAACTGGTTTAGACCCCGGCCTTCCACCTCTGGGACCTCGACTTGAATCCTGCTCAAGCTGTTAAGATTAACAAGTGCCCTCTATCCATTGGCTGTAAGTGTGCTAAGTCAGTTTGAAATTGATTCCTAGTGGGCATGAGCCACAGCACTATAAACACTCCCTAACGGGCAGTGTCACTCGGAGACCAGGGGGAGGGGGATGTCGCTATTGCCATAGGAATGCTCTTCTGAAGTTGGGGCTGAGCATCTTGTTTGAGCAGTGTAGCTTAAACCTGCACCTGGGCGTGCGTGACGCTGAACTTGATGCCTGAACAGGGAAGAGCTCCAGTCCCCCGTGCAAACATCCTTCACTTCAATATTCACCAGGCTGATACCTGGGATGGCAGGAATGATGTATGAGGAGAGATTGGGTCGATTGGCCTTGTACTTGCTGGAGTTTAGAAGAATGAGAGGGGATCTCATTGAAACTTATAAAATTCTGGCAGGACTGCACAGATTAGATGCAGGGAGGATGTTCCCGATGGTCGGGGAATCCAGAACCAGGGGTCACAGTCTAAGGATAAGGGGTAGGCCTTTTAGGACAGAAATGAGGAGGAATTTCTTCACCCAGAGAGTGGTGAACCTGTGGAATTCTCTACCACAGAAGGCAGTAGAGGCCAATTCATTCATTAAATATATTCAAGAAGGAGTTGGATATATTTCTTAAGGCTGAAGGGATCAAGGGACTGGGTACTGAACTTGGATGATCAGCCATGATCGCATTGAATGGCAGAGCAGGCTCGAGGGGCCGAATGGCCTACTCCTGCTCCTATCTTCTATGCTCACAAAAAATTGATATGATGGGGTAGGCGATAAGATCCTTCTAAAAGAAGCTGTATTCATTTTTACTAAAGTTTTTTTTTTTAAAACCACGAACACAAAAATGGAAAAATAAAATGATTGGTAGTATCCACTAAAATTATAGGGAAATTAATTCCACGTAAACAAGCCCCAGTTAATTCTGATTACATGTTCTACGTACTGTTGTTGCCTTTATGTTGTGACTTGTGCATTGATAGGTGTATTGCTTGTGCATTTAAGCGAGGAGCAAAGCGATTTAGGGGTCCATGTACAGAAATCACTAAAACTAGTCAACGGGTACAAAAAATAATAAAAAAGGCTAATGGAATGTTGGTGTTCATCTTCAGGGGGCTGGAATACAAACTGGTGGAAATTATGTTTCCGTTGTCTAAGCAGAGCTTTATACCATATCTCGAGTTACTGGATTCAGTTCTGGGCACTGCACTTCATGAAGGATATATTGGCCTTGGATTCACCTGAATGCTACCAGGGCTGAAAGGATTAAATTCTCAGGACAGGTTGCATCAACTAGGCTTGTATTCCCTTGAGTATAGCAGATTGTGGGGTTATGTAATTGAGGTGTTTAAGATGATTAAAGGATTTGATGGGGTAGATAGAGAAACTATTTGCTCTGGTAGGGGAGTCAAGTACAAGCTTGGCCATTGAGGGGTGATTTCAGGAAGCATTCCTTCACAAAAGGATAGTACAAATCTGGAACTCCCCCCATAAAGTTGTCACGGCTCGGTCAATTGAAAATTTCAAGGCTGAGATTGATAGGTTTTTGTTGGGCAAGGGTATTAAGGGATATGGAACCAAGGAGGGTGGATGGAGTTAAAATGCAGATCAACCGTGATCTAACTGAACGGCAGAGCAGGCTTGAGAGGCTGAATGGCCTCCTGTATTTCTGTTCCGATTCTTTATAATACTGCACATTGACCTCCAGTTGTCTCTGCGTATTCTTTCTACTTGGCTCGATGGTAAACACTTTGTATAATATTGAAAAAGTCAATTACATAAATTGTCAACTATAAACTGGTTTATTGCATCAATGTTATCACCCATACCAAGTTCTCTTCAGGTATGTTGCTTTAAGTTGGATATCAAACTCTGAAAAGTCGCCATCTCTCAGGCTCCCCTTTTTCTTTATGTAGAATGACTTTTTCTCCCATGCTGAAAATGCAACATTTCTGCTCTTGATTTTCCCTGCCCCAAACTTGGCAAAAATGGTAAACCTTAAAGTATTATTTCTTAGTGGATAATTTTACAATAGGTGAGACTAACCAAGTATTAAAATGTGATCTTGATTAAAAGTTGCTGGCAGCTTGCTAAGTGAGGATGGTATTAAGTAAGAAAGATAAAGTGAAATGGAGATTAGTTGAGTAACGAGAGGAACATTTTTCATCTCTGCAATACTGGAGTATCCAGTTTGTTGAACAAAAGTCCTTTGTGTAGTTATGCTAAATATTTCTGGTTCTGATTTCTTCCCTCCCACTTTTTGTTCTGTCTAAATATACTTAAAACAAAAAGTTAGCCTTCTCAGACCAAACTGCAAACACCTCCTTGCTTGCCTCCTCTTGGCGAGATTTAATTTCCCGTAACCTCTCTTCGCTTTTCTCCTCTGTCTTTTTCCTATCCATTGGCACTAAGTGTAGCCTGCATAAGTGAATGTTGTGAAAACTGCATTCATGCAGTGTTGCTGATCTAGCCTATTTGACTCAAAGGGCTCGATACAGAAGTTCCAAAGATAGTGTTCTATATCTTGGACCTTAAGGTTTTTCAAACTCTTGCCCCTTTCACAGCAGGCTAGAGTGCAAAGAGTCTCGTCATGAAAGAGAGGTGAGTTTGAGCACCACTGAAATTATTCTGCTGAAACATAGCGTAATCCTAATCCCATCTGAGCTTCCAAGTACAGGCAAGTCTTGTTTAAACGACACCTAAATATCTGGAATTCTCTCTTAACTGGCAAAATTCTCACTCCGAAAATAACACCTCAATAACCGGCAATGTTTCCGAGTCCAAGTCTCCCACGGTGGCCGAGTTAGTCAGTGGGGGTAGTTCTCCAAACTGCCACTACTCGGCTTCTTGACTCTGTCGGAAGTCTGAACACCTCAATACCCCTCTAACAGGAGTCTGACTCTCGCGCGCTGCCGGTCTCTTCTGATCCGCCATTTTACAGGGGTACTGTGTCTCCCACGCTGCTGGTAGTCATTGCATTGCATTACCCTCAACTGGCAGTACGGTACTTAATCAAGCATCTTCCACCATCTATTTAACACAACATTCTGTAGGTGAGTACCCAATTACTGTATACTACACATTTCTTGATTTATTTTTCTTTGTTAAAAATAGCCTTTGTAGATAACCCTCTCCGTCAGCTGGAAGTTTTGATCAACCGGCAACGCGCCGGTCCCATCGGTGCCGGATACCAAAGAGTTTCCTGTATTGTTCAAAAATCTACTGGAGGTACAAATGGGGGTCTGAGTCCCAAGGCCTTGCCAATATGGTAAAGGGGAGGTGGCATCAGGGTGAGGACTTCTTATAATTTACTTTCAAGAAAGCCTATGCCATGCTGACGGGAAATGAAAGCAACATACGGTTTAAAAAAAAAAAAAAAAAAAAGCTGCCTAAAGAGAACACCAGTGCGTAGAAGTTTAGTTTTAACAAAATTAAATTTAAAATAAAACTCTTCTGCAGTGCCACTTAGCAGATCGGACAGGACTGGGAGATTAAACTTGGTGGGAGCTGCAGTGCCCTCTAGCACGGAGAGGATAAAAGGAATGTATAACAATCAGTCTACAAACCTAACTGTTAGAAGTAATACCCGGGCAAGACAGACAAATTGTGACACTGGAAGTAAGTGTGATAACCAGGAAATGTGCACTAAATGCAAGACTTCCAGGTCCGTATTTTCCGATCGGAGGCTTCCTGCGTGCGGAGGCCCCTGATCTGGAAAAATCGACGAACTTACCTGAGGGCTCCCGAGATGCGTATACTTCCGCTCCTGGGCCTCTCCCAAACTCGAATTGCACAGGGCCTACCTATCCCAGAGGCGCATGCAGTTTGCAAGCATCTCTGGGATCACGTGGGCTATGGGGAGCCAATAGGAGAAGATATCTCCCTTCATACACTTGACAAGTAGACCGGTCAAATATATGAATGGAGATCACCCCAAAAACATAGTAAAACATGAAATACATTTTTTAAAATCACATTTTTAAAATGAGTTCAAATTACAATAAATTAAATATTTTAAACAAATTTAATTTTTTGAAAAAAATTAAGTATTTTACGTGGCTAAAAATAAACTTACCTTTTTTAAAGTATTTTTAAATGATAAATGAGTGGATTTTTTTTTCAACTCTTATGCTGGTAAAAGCAGGCCTTATGCAGCTCTTAGCAGGCGTAAGATTTCTAAAGGTTTTCTGCGGGCGGAGGGTTTCCAGAAAGCGGAACTCTCCTCCCCGCAGAGGCCCTTCTCCAGGGCAGGCGTCAGATCTGGCAAGAGCATTCTTGACGGATCGGAAATGCAGGTTTTTAGCGCATGCCTGAAACCGGCATTTACAATGTCCCTACGGGTGTGTTCACAGCGCGTACATAACCATAAGCATCGGAATATACGGCCCATAATATAGAATAGCAGATCTTATGTGGCCCTGCTTACAGCGAGTTGATGGTTATGCTATTTTCTATCAATAGAAGTGTTGATGGGGGGGAAAGTGATGGTAACTGTGATACTTACAGGAAGTGAATAAAAACTCCTGATAATATTACCAGTGAATCTCCCATGGCCTTGCTTGTGGTTCGTCAGAGGAAATTCTGTCTCCATTAGCTGTGTTTGTTGTAACAGGCGGAGCGGGGTTACTGTGCCATCTCTGGAGCAACGAAGAATAATAGAAATAAAACCAGAAAATGCTGGAAATGGCCAACAAGTCAGGCAGCATCTGTGGAGGGAGAGCGAAACAAAGTTAACGTTTCAGATCGATGACCCTTCGTCAGAACTGGAATAAGTTAGATGTAACAGATTTTAAGCAAGTACAGAAGCAGGGAAAGTGGGGAGGGGAGGGAAGAAGAAAAGGGAAGGTCTGTAATAGGGTGGAAGAGGGATGATGGTGCAAGGCAAAAGATGATGGTAATGGGACAAGTGAAGAAACAAAAGATGGGTCTAGAGGTGTAAATGGGAATAGAATAATCATAACCACCAACAGCTGCTGCCTGGAAAAATGAAAGCAGAAGTTATGATCTGAAATGGTTGAACTCAATGTCAAGTTTGGAAGGCTGTTCAAGTGCCTTTCCTTGTCCCAGTGTCACAATTTGTGGGAGTACCTTTACCATGCGGACTGCAGTGGTACAAGACGGCGGCTCACCACCACCTTCTCGGGGGTAATAGGGATGGACAATAAATGCCGGCCTTGCCAGCAACGCCCAGATGCCATGAACAAATATTTTTTTATAAATTTCCTTTGGCCTTGCACCATCATCGCTCTTGTCCTTTTCTCCCTTTCCCCCCCCCCTTTCCCTGCCTCTACTTGCTTAAAACCTGTTGCAACTCTAACTTTTTCCAGTTCTGATAAAGGTCATCGACTTGAAACGTTAACTCTGTTTCTCTCTCCACAGATGTTGCCTGACCTGAGTATTTCCAGAAATTTCTGTTTTTATTTCAGATTTCCAGCATCCGCAGTATTTGCCTTTCTATAAGAATAACAGGCTTTCTTGTAATATTTTTTAAGAGGTAACAGTGCCATCTTGTGTGGAAGAACTTGGCATAGCAAGAATTACCATCAGAGCATTAACCATCCATTATCAATTCAAGGATTTTACCTACAGTGACTCTCTCATGGTGTTGCTCAGGGTCAGTCAGAGGAAATGATATGTCTTTTAGCTGAGTTTTTTGTAACTGAGAGGTTACAGCACCACCTCCTGTAGGAAGCAAGATGGACTGAGGTTATGACGAGATAAATCTCGCTCTCCTCCAACGAGGAGAAAAAAGGTAAATCGAGTAACTATAGACCTGTCAGCTGAACATCGGTAGTGGGTAAGCTTCTAGAAGCTACAAATGCAGGGTAAAGTTAATACTCGCCTAGAAAGACATAGGTTAATTATGGACAGCCAGTAGAGATTTTTAAAAGGCAAGTTGTGTCTGAGAATTTAACTGGGTTCTTTGAGGAAATAACAGTGTTTGGGGATTTTCAATAAATATTTGATATGCTGCACAAGGATGTTTGTTAACATTAAGGTGCATGGTATTACAGGCAATGTCACAGCATGGATAGGCACTTGCCTAAAGGACAGAAAATGGGAACCAATGGCTAATGTTTTTTTGCACTGGAGGGCTGTAAATATTTGTATCCTGGGTGCCATTATTGTTGAGATATATAAATAATCTGGACTCTAGTCAATATGGCACAGTATGACATTTTGCAGATGACACAAAAATAGGGAGTGTAGCTAATTGTGAGGTGGACTACAAGCAACTGGAGGACATAAGTTACTAGATTGGGCAGATGGATGTCAAATGAAATTTAAGGTGTAGAATTGTGATGTGACTCATTGTGGGGGTTGGGACAAGGAGAGGACGTACACACTAAATGGAAAACTTTAAAAGGAGCAGAAACGAGAAGAGACTTTGGGCTTCCTTAAGTGGGAGGACAAGTTGATGAAGCTGCTTTAAAAGAAAACAATGGGATTTTTTTTTTAAACATAATGTACAGAAGCTAAGAGTTAATGCTAAACCTATACATATCATTGGTTAAGCTGTAGTTACAATAATGTGTCCAGTTTTGGGAGCCTTCAGGAAGGATGTCAAGGCCATGGAGCGAGTATAGATGATGATGATACCTGGGATGAGAAGCTTTAGTTATGAGAAAAGACTTTATTCATTAGAACAGAGGTGGTGAAGAGGAGATCGGATAGAGGTGCTCAAAATTGAGGGTTATTGATCGGGTAAATCGGGAAAAAGCATTTCCACTTTTCGGGGGACTAGAGGGCATGAAATTATGGTCATTAAATGGTAAAATTTCTTTAGACAGTTGGTTGTCTGCACATGGAACCAGAACCCATAATAGGTTTGAAAAGGGAGGTGGATAAGTATTTGGAAAAATAAATTTACAAGTGTGTGGGGGTGGGCAAAGAGCAAGGGATTAGAAATAGGTGGAGCGTTCTTTCAGAGAGCTAGCACAGATGCAGTCGATGGAACGGCCTCCTCCAATCTGTCAAACTCTTTGATTCCACAACAGAGTACTTTTTTTTCTGGTTGTCTGATGCTCTTAATTCATCACCTCAAATTGCTCCTGCCAGCAGTGATTGAGGTATGGTTACAGGCCAAGTGTGCACATCAAACACCACCCAAACTTGGAAGCAGGAAATCTCTAACTGTACTGCTGGACGTTCGTCTGAGCTGAAGTGAACATAGCATGAAAATTTCACATGCCCAGAATGATGGTGTACTGAAATCCCAGTGCCAGTCTTGCCAGCTGCTGGCGCAAGCAGTGTTGTTGATTGGAGCTCAATGTCTTTTACGCAGTAAATTTAAACATCATGTTAACCAGTATTTGTTGAATCTCAGTTACAGGAACATGTGTTGAGCTAAAACTTCTCTGATGCCCACTGAAGCCCCATGTAGGATTTGAGTGTTTATACGCTCTTGGCAAGCACCAGTTTCATTACATTTGGCCTAAATCAGTCTGATTTGTTAAGTAGATGTGCAATTGCAGCAGAGCAGGCTGATCATGACGGTGATATAATGTCAAACCGTGAGTTCTGGAAATCTGAAATAAAAACAGGAAATGCACAGCATGTTGACCTGCACGTGAAAAGGCAGGTTATTAAATTTGGCAAGAAAAAAAATTGCAGCAGCCTATCGAATATTTGGTCTAACTAGATTGGGCTTCGTTCTTGTATTTCAATTAACTCTTAATGGGCATGGTACTTGCTTTTAAGACTTGATTGTAGCCTGGAATATTCCAGCATGACTTAATGTTCGACTGTAGCTGGCAGAAATGATTCTACATGTCTTCCATCAAAATAATATAGGCTAATTCTAAATTCATTTATAAATAGATATTACAGCAAGGTTGTTGAGTATGAGATTTTCTATGCACGTAGTCTTAAAAAACATTACTTTTTTTGTTAACCTCCTGACAATTGGCTTTTTCCACATGGTTCATGCTTGTGGTTTGCAAACATGCTGTGTGTGGGTGGCCCCCCAGAACTATCAACACACTCCCAGGAACCCCCTGACAGTGTCAACTACCCAGAGGAAATCGGTGCTGTCGTTGCGGAAAACTCATTTTCTTTCGTTTGTATAGCAACAGAAATAACATGGCAGAGAGTCAAATCAGGGGGGAGAATACAGCAATCTGATCATAGATGGACAGACCCCAGGGATCGCCTCGTGCTCAGAATGGATTCGGAGTTGGCTTTCAATTCCACAGATGTTAGTTGTTAAACAGTATTTATTCAGGACTGCTCCTTGGGATTGCATGTTTTTTTGAAGAGGCGCTGGTTTTAGCCTCCCGAGTTGATCCGATGAAGGCCAAGATAAGTTTGATTTTGTTTTTAGATAGTGATTGTTGGCACTCTACTCCGAGGAAGCTGTTTGCTTACATGAGCTACAGCAAGACGGCCAAACTGCAGCCCCACAAAAGATGTTTTAAGTTACTATGATTTCCATTGTCGTGTAAGTTAGCATTCCACAGTTTCAGACAGGACTATGTTTTGTAAACAAGTCATGACAAGCCTGTTCACTTGCAGCTGTTCCAGTAAATCCTGTTCGTTTTGTGCGCCTCTCCCTTGCTGTAAATGAGAAGATGGTATTGCGTTGTTGGGAGCCTTGCGAAATCTGTCAAATTGTGTATTCGTAGCAACAGAACCACCTTGAAATTTGGAGATGTTTCAATCCTTGGTGTGTCTGCACTGAGCTTGTATTTTGTGCATCACTATACTTTTAGCTGACTTGTGATTTGCAGGTAAACTCAACTTCCACAAGATTGAAGATGTCCCAGAAGCTTTATTGTAAATATATTTATTAGGCACAGTGTGCTTTTACATGTATTCAGTGCGGTGTATTTTCCTCTCTAAGTTGCCTGATGACAGCTGCATGGACTCTTGAGGCCCATGGTTGTCAATCCTGTCCAAGCACATGTGGCTTCCTTCTCTCTCCGCTTTGTTTTCAGGAGGCCGGTTGATTGTTGCCCAACCAACTGTTCGTGCCTGTCCACTTGCCAGAGAAAATAATTGCAGTGCAAAAAGAATTGTAGCCTCATCTAAGTAACTAGTTGCAGCTTGAATTTTTCTTTCAGCTGCCCCTCTCTGGGTGGAAAGCCTCTGAAGTCCAGTTTGGCCCCCTGGCCCCTCTCTGTTCTCAATGTGTATGTTCTTGTTATTTTTTATGACTGGCTGGCTGATTTCCCGAGATGTTGCTCATGGAGGAAGATTCAAAACAACATAGTTATTTATGTGACTGTCTATCTTGTTCTTTCCTGCTCCTTCTGTGTCTCGGCCTCCCCCCTCCCCCCCCCCCCCCCCCCCCCCCCAGCCCAGCCCCGACGTTTGTTTCTTTAATTGTTCCACTCTCGCTGGCTCACTTTATTTTATTTATTTATTTATTTATTTATTTATCTATATCTATATATCTATATCTCTTGCACTCATTTATGCAAGAGAGAGAAATGAATATTTCTGAAGCCAGGAGCACAAGGGTATGAAACAAGGTTTACCAAGTCGAGGTAGGTACGGTGAGTAGACTGAGAAGCTGTGCAGGAGTTGTTAGGAAATAGGCATGCGAGAGAAAAAGTTGCTGACTGGGAAACAGTACAAGAGGGTAGTCCTGGGACCACCAGGAAGGGCAGGCAGGAGGGTGTGGGGTTAGTGCATGGGAGGGGGCAGTGGAGAGAGCTGGGAATTTGGAAGGTTTTCCAGGCCTTGGGCTACTTTTGGGAAATGGTGTCTAGATAACCTGAGCCTTGAGAGCACTCTTGAAACCGAGAAGTTGGAGCATTGGGACGAGTCTTGGAGTAATGGGGGGAACCGGGGCAGTGAGCGCTTTAGGAGAATTGTGCGCTCCAGGAGCAGGGACGGTGCTGGAAGGGGGAAACATTAGGGGGTCAGGTACATGCATACGGGGAAAGCCGGGCCTTGAGGTCATGCATTTACTAGAGCCCAAACTCCAGTAATGGAGCAGAAGGCAAACCAGTGGCACTTGACTGATTGGCTTGCCTGTGTTGGGGAGAAAATTGTTTTAGGTAGTGGAAGTTTCCATGGGCGACTTTATTGGTGAGTGTTTTTTGATAATTCTACTTTGTATGGTGAGCACGTCGGACGTATGCCAAATGCAAGATCGAGGTAATTAGATACTGTTTTTGTTTATGGTTCATTTTTTGGCCTGTGGGCCTGTTGCAGGTAGCAAGGTTCTCAGTGAGCGACAGAACTAGTGCTTGTATAGTCGTTCAAAAAAATATTCAATTCATTTGTTGCAGTAACATTTTCTGGGGAAGCCTTGTACAAATGAGGGTTAAACAAAGCCACTCACCTACCTGAAGAACCCAAGCTGACCATGCACAAGTCCTTATGCCACTTCTACCTTTTGCTAAACCGCCCTGTACTGTGAGGTCAGTTTTCACGGGAGGTTTGAGCAGGCTAAACTGATTTGTGAAGTGGTTCTGGACTATAATGGGCTGTAAATCACACTCTTCACTCCTGAGAATTTGACTCCTATTTATTTAATAAGACTATAAATGAGATATTAAATGTGCTCCAAGTATACTTTTAATATTGTTACAAAGTTGTTGGAGAGATACAACAACAGCTAGTCTGGTTCAGAATGATTTGTAGTTCTAGACCACTACAGGCACACACCCTGATTTCTTCTGGCAATATTAACAAACGCGTACTTCGCAGGCTTGTCTGAATGTTTGGCGTGGTTCGTTCTAAAGGTTCCAGTCCAAATTCAAAAATCAGTATCAGTATTGGAGAAATAATTTATTAAGTGTTTCAGCCAACTAAACAATTGATTAACTGGTTTAGCTAGACATCTGAGTGTACGTTGGAATTGTGCAGTTCAGGTACGATCCATGGTTTTGTACACCTCATTTCTTTGGAGCAAAACCATGATGTGCTGGAGCAATATATCTTTAATCACTTTCCACTTGTGGTTCACACATGTAACCTGCTTCTCCTCCTAAACACCACTGATCCAGTAGTTCACTTTTTTGAGCCAAACCGCACCAAAAGAAACGAAGCCCCATACCTTTTAGGGATAAACCCCTCTCTCGCGCACTCCTTTTGTGCTTTTTTTTCTCTCGGCCTCTGACATTGAGGTTTTGGGTCTCTGCTGCAGTCCTATAGCCTTTCTTTGTATGCGAATATAAGTTTACTACTTCGGGAAGAAGGGACTAAGGTATGGGCCAAGCAACTTAAAATGTTCAATTAGATTTGGAGAATGAATGTCATCTTTTGTTCCAATTGGATTTGTTGCTAAAAATTAATTGTTCAATAAAGTAAAATAACTTGGAAAGAATATTTTAAATTGCTATAGTGCATATATAAACTCCCTTCTGCTGAATTCTGGTAAGCTGGTTGAGTATAATTTCAATAGCAAGCTGTCATGTATTGTATATCTTGACATACAGTATTGGGAACATCTGAAAGTAAAACTCGTAGGCCCTACGATTGACTAAAGGACAAGTGCTTCATGTAATCTTGAGCTCTGTGTGTACTCGCAGTAACTGATGAGCTCTGCCAACATGAGGCTCATGTTCCGTAGCATTTACACCACCAAAGATTCTTAGAATTTATAATGCAGGTGTCCAGAATAGACATTGTGGTGACACTGAAATCTTGTGGCCTGGTGAGAAGTGGCATATTTATTTGATGAATGTCAGTTCTATTAGACATCTATTTCATATGAAGAAAGAATTTGCAAATTGGGCGGGGGGGGGTGGGGTAGGTGGGGGCGGTCAGTAACTTGGGCAGGGGATGGGAGAAGGTCTTAATCCGTGAGGGTGAGCCCTGTTCTATGTGAGCTCTGTTCTGTCTGGAGCCTGGCAGTCAGAATGCCTCGAATTACACTTTGCAAAGCAACTGATTACGTAAGCAAGCAAGATCTAATTACACATTCCAGAAAAACTGCTGGCTGTGTCTTGTTCTCCAAGGGGACCAATCAGAACTCTGGTGTTGCGAATAGACACGTCACTTTCTTCTTCTCTCAATTTTTCTGAGTCCTTTCTCCTGAGATGTATTCAATTGTCTCTTACATTCACTTCTATTATCTGCTTCGGTGAAAGAAAGAAACCCTCATCATGTTGTTCAAATGCCTCTGCACTTCATGTATAATGAACTCCTTTTGGAGGTGCAGTGGATGTCATGGGTCTGCTCCAGTGATCTTCCCAAGTTCTGTTTCAAAGCTCCCTGACTCTGGGTCAGAAAGTGCTCTGTTTTCCATTATCCACCTTTCCTATTTTTTTTTCCTCCTAGTGTCTTCTGGTATTTGAACCTGTCACTGTAATGAATAACTTGCATGGATTACCTTTTATTATTTTCTTAAGCTTCAAATCATTTGCCTTGAAGCCGCCTCCTCTTTAAAGAAAGTGAGCCTGATTTCCTTGACCTGTCATCATAACTTAAATTCTCGATATTCCGTTATCTCTGTTTCTCACTTCTGTGTTCTTCCTACGATTAGATCATATCTACACACAGCACTTATAAATGGGTCTGACCAGCATCTTGCACAACAACAATACAGTTTCCTTAGATTTGGAACCTATGTCTCTTTTTTAATACAGACCAATTCCTTATTTGCCTTTTTCTACTAAATCTGACCATTGAGATTTTTTCACTATAAGCCCTAGATCTCCTTTGTGATTAACATGTTGTCCCATTGCTCCATTTAATACAACATATAACTAGTTTAGCCTCAACAGTTTTTACCAGGCTGTGGGGAAAGAGAGGGGAGTACGATTAATTGAATGGATCTTTCAAAGTGCCGGTACAAGCACGATGGGCTGAATAGCTTCCTTCTGTGCAGTAGGTTCTATTTTGGCTGCCCACTAAGTAATGAAGTTAACCTCTCATGTCTTCCATTTTCAGTGATTATTTTTTCTCTTGGCAACAGGAATGCATCTCTTATGTAGTGAACACTTTCCTAAATACTGTACCTAATTGAAATCTAAATCTATTTTAGCTCCGTAGCCATTCCAGTTAATTGATGTTGTAAAAATCTAATGTAAAATGTTTAATGAATAATATTGTGCCCCCCCCTTCCTTTTTTTAGGATGCCCAGTATGGTTTCCTCATGTTTGCCAGTGATGCTTTCAATTTCTTACAAGTAGCTGTGCAAAACCCTTGAAAGGGAACAAGTAGTTAGAGGATTGTTTCTGTGCCACTGAGGTGTTGTTGCGTATCCCTTGCATTCTTGGGTATCGGTAAGCAAAAGAAGTACATTTTGCCAGTGGGAAAAGAAAGTGATAAGTCCCCCCACCCCCGCCCAAGACTCAATGTTTTATACATTTTTTATTAAAGAAACGGAACAAGTGATATTCGCAAGCAATGCTGGATCGGCTTGGCTCTTTTTTTAGTACTCTCGCCTGAATCAGGAGTGTATTCAAGTCCTATAATCTAGGCTGACACTTCAGTGCAATACTATGGGAGTGCAGCACTGTTGGAGGTGCTGTATTTCCGACGAGAGGTTAAACCGAGGTCCCATCTGCCTGTAAAAGATCCCCCAGCACTATTTGAGCATGGAGTTCTCCCAGTGTCCTGGCCAATATTTGTCCCTCAATCAGCACCACTAAAAATAAATGAACTGTCCATTTACCTCTGTTGCTGTTTATGGGACTATACATATGCAAATCTGCTGCCTTGTTTGCCTATAAAACAGGAACAACAGTTAAAATCGACTCGGCAGCATCTGTGAAGAGACAAACTGAGTTAACGTTTCAGTTCGATGATCGACCTGAAACGTTAACTCTGTTTCTCGCTCCACAGATGCTGCCTGACCTGCTGAGTTTCTCCAGCATTTTCTGTTTTTATTTCAGATTTCCAGCATCTGCAGTATTTTCTTTTTGTAGTTAAAATCAACTTACTGATTTTTTTTCTCTTTCTGATGCAGTGATTTAAATCTTGTGTGTGAAGCAAAGAAATTTTGCAAGTGGGGTGAAAAATATCTCTGCAGTATCTTAGAAAAAAAACTTTATGGGACTTTTGTAAAGATGGAAACAAAGCGAAAATTGCTGACACCTGTATGTTAAATAAGTGCAGCGCAAATGAATTTTTTGCCACAGTGACTGCTCTTGGGATGAATTCTAACACATGCAGTTGAGTCGGGTGGTATGTGCTCTCTCACCCACCGCCGCCCCCCCCCCACCCCCCCCCCCCACCCCACTGACTGAGTTATTGTCAGAGACTTGGGAAATAATGGTGAGCACCATATGTAATGGAGGGTGTACTGGGCTAGTCTAAGTTTAACCACTTTTTATTTATGCACCTTAATGCATGAATGAGGATTAACCACAGTGCGTTATGTTTAATCCTTGTCAACATATCTTCCATGTGTACATAAAAGTGAAGGGGTAGATACGTTACAAAATGACTAAGGATAACTAGAAGTAACAGTAGAACAGCACGCCTTGTCTCAAATGTGGCAAGTTTAATGCTGTGAAACTAAACTTCTTCCTTTGTGGAATCCAAAGTAGCGCATGAAATCCTGGGCCGAAAATGCAGACGCATCCTGGTGTAAGCGCTGGGATGTGCCTGCCTGCCCACCCACCTATTGCTACTGACTCCACCCATGTTCAGGAGTGCCATGAGACCTGTGCCTTTTTTATTGGAGGGGGATGGTGAATCATGTGCTTTAAGTGTGCAGGTGTGGGGAGGGGTGACTGGCCCTCAGCTGAAAACAAAACTAGAGAGCCTCCTGTGGCCGGCTTTGTACTTGCTTTCTTTTTTGGTTTTTCTTTGAAAGCAAGGAAAAGAGAGAATACTTAATCTTTGAGGGTCCAGGCCCCAATCTTGTCGTGGACACCTCCCCCCCCCCCTCCTCACGTCTGCCCCCCTTTTTACTGTGGGTGCTCAAAGGAGGGGCGGACAGAAGTTGTAGTCTTTATTCAGCCCCAGAGGAATTCCCAGAAATGGCAGATTGTGAAGTCTTGCAGCAATCGCTAATTGCTGTTTTTAATACTGTATTAACTATTCATTTCAACACCAAAGCCTAAAAGTTACTCTTGGCAGTGTTAGCAGATGCTAAGTGTTCACATGATGTTCCTATGTGAAATTTATTTCAATGGAAGTATTACCCCATTTACAGTAAGTGGACTAATCACAGCAT
This sequence comes from Somniosus microcephalus, assembly GCF_052327205.1. Classification (NCBI taxonomy): domain Eukaryota; kingdom Metazoa; phylum Chordata; class Chondrichthyes; order Squaliformes; family Somniosidae; genus Somniosus; species Somniosus microcephalus. Next base: position 83,123,848 of record NC_140994.1, on the reverse strand, counting down.
TGAAGTAAAGGACAGTAATTTCTAGGCTCGGTACTGGCTGGCCTGTTGTTAGTTGGGGATTATGTAAAACAGAACAGCAGGCTTTGTCACTGGAACAAAGGCAAAATACTGCAGATGCTGGAAATCTGAAATAAAAACAGAAAATGCTGGAAATACTCAGCAGGTCAGGCAGCATCTGTGGCGAGAGAAACAGCGTTAACATTTCAGGTCGATGGCCTTCAGAACTAGAAAAAGTTAGAGGTAACAGATTTTTAAGCAAGTGCAGGGGCAGGGAAAGGGGGGAGGGGAGGGAAGAACAAACGAGGTCTGTGACAGGGTGGAAGGCAGGAGAGATTAAAAGACAAAAGGGATGATGGTGCAAGGCAAAAGGAGATGGTCATGGGACAAGTTTAAGCAACAAAAGATGAGTCTAGATGAGGTAAATGGGAATGGCAGATTCATCAACAGCTGCCATGTGGAAAAGGCAGAGGTTATGGTCTGAAATTGATGAACTCGATGTTGAGTCCAGAAGGCTGTAAAGTGCCTAATGGAAAGATGAGGTGCTGTTCCTCAAGCTTACGTTGAGCTTTGTTGGAACAATGTAAGAGGCCGAGGACGGAGAGATAAGAGTGGGAGTGGAGCAGAAAATTAAAGTGACAGGTGACCGGAAGCTCGGGGTCACCCTTACGGACTGAACGGAGGTGTTCCATAAAGCGGTCACCCAATCTGCGTTTGGTCTCCCCAATGTGGAGGAGACCACATCGTGAGCAGCGAATACAGTATAGTAAATTGCAAGAAGTAAATGTAAACCGCTGTTTCACCTGGAAGGGGTGTTTGGGGCCCTGGACAGGGGGAAGGGAGGAGGTAAAAGGGCAGGAGTTGCATCTCCTGCGCTTGCACAGGAAGGTGCCGGGTGAAGGGGAGATGGTGTTGGGGGTGATAGAGGAGTGGACCAGGGTGGTGTTAAAGTTGTGTGTTTATATTGTAAGACGTACCCTAGTGTAGAATTTTTGCTAGTGAGAATTTACTTGAATATGAGGAAACAAAGGAGAAAGTGCTGGAAGGCATTCGGTCAGATAACAAGATAATTACACTGAAATGCCTCAGTCTAGTTTCTGAATCCAGATCATTTATGTAAATTAGAAACTAGTGATCCCAACAGAGTCTTGAAGTACCCCGCACTCTGATATAATTCTCTAATGTGTGCTCATTGTTTCCTACCCTTCAGCCAGTTTCTTACCCATTTGCAGGATTTACCCTGAATTCCCACAGCTTTAAGTTTAATTAACAGCCTTTTGTGTGGAACTTTATCAAAAGCCTTTTGGAAGTTGAAAGACACCACATCATGGGGATCACCACAATCCAATTGAGTTGTCACTTCCTGAGAAGTTGAGGATGTTGGTCAGGCGGGATCTTCCCCTTTTGAACCCATGCTAACTGCTGTTAACTGTGTCAGTGGTAGGACTGTTGCCTCTGAGTGAGAAGGTTGTGGGTTCAAGCCCCATTCCAGAGACTGCAGCATGTAATCTGGGCTGATCGTTCAATGCAGTACTGTTGTCTTTTGGATGAGCCGTTAAACCGAGGCCCTTTCTGCCCTCTTAGACTGACGTAAAAGATCCCACAGCACTATTCAAAGAGCAGGGGAGTTGTGTTGGCCAACGTTGGTCTGTTTTTGGTGGTGTTAGTTGAGGGACAATCTGGTAACTTATCTCGTTTGTCTATGTGGGACCTTGCTGTGTGCAAATTGGTTGCTGCTTTTTTCCTACATTGTCATGACTACATTTTAAATGTAATTAATTGGCTCTGAAGCCCTTTGGGATGTGATGAGTGAAATATAACGTGTGTGTGTGTATATATAAATAAATACAAGTTGGTTTGTTATTGTTGCACACATGATTTGTCAAGTTTAGTCCTGATTGATTCAATGAAATGGAAATAAGACTAATTAGTCTGTAAGCAAGTTAATTCTGAGCTAGCCACCACACCCACTTTGCACCTTCCTTGTGGTGAAGAGTAGAGAAAAGGAACACGAGCACCAGTTGTTTCTGTTCGCATTTGTGGTACAACTCTGGCAGAGTGCTGCTATCATTGGGAGGATTTTTGTGTTGTAAAATGAGGGGACAATAATTTGTGTTTAAATCTGTTAATTGCGGTGGTGCTTGGAGCTGCTCACGCAGCAAGGGAATATCGAATGACAAAACCAATGCCAAGTGTTTTGCATTTCTGGATAGAAACAATCTCTGAAGCGGAGTGCTGCTACTTGAGAGGTGTGGCTTTTGGGGTTGGGGCGACGGGATGCAGCTTTATGCCCACAATTTGCAACACGGTAAGTTCGTGTTTCTCTGTTTTCGGGGGGAGATGAGCAGAGGTCAGGCTTTCTTGCAGGGGAACAGTTTGAGGCTTTTTTTTAGAAATTGATGTAAACTTGCACCGAGTGTATGACACTGCACCACCTGGTGAGTGACTCATTGTGGGAGTGACCGTAGCTAAATCCTGACACACGAAGTGTGTGGACACGGGGCAGCTCAATGGAAGGAAGAATAGTAATAAATGATGTCCATTCCTATATTCCTAATTCAAGTCACAGACTCGAACAACATTTATCCACTTGTGTATTTGTACGGTTATCTAAAAGCTTTCTCATTTTACTGTTTTCCCCATATCATTTGTAGGGTAATGCACTGTCATTGGTTTGGCTTTGCAGCTGTACAAAAATGTCCAGCACAGTTGAAGCTAGCGTGTCTTCTGCTCTAGTTTACATGTCTAGATGTGAGACCAACGTACACCACTTATGTTTCATACCAGCTGCAGAATAACTGTCAACAGTGTGCTATTTTTAATGTTTTAAAGCTTCGCCTGGACTGTCTTTTACTTTCTAATGTTAGAGTAAATGGGGCCTTTGTTTTTAAAAAAAAAAACTAGAAATCTGAAAATGCTATAACTACACAGCAGGTCAACATCTGTAAATAGACGGGTTAACGTTTTGTGTGTAACCCTTTGTTGCAACTGAAATATGTGCAAGCATTTGAAGGGATGGCAGAAGAAGCACACACTGGGAGATATCAAATGGGGCCTTTTTGTCCTTCCCTAACACAAGATTTCACTGGCATTTGGATGCTGTCTCTCCCAAGTACTGTTCATGTGAAGTATGTGCCGTGCCTTGCTTTGCTGTCTCCTGGGAGCCAAATGGAGACAGCAGCACAACTCAGTACCACAGACTAGCACCAGCCCAAAACAGGCACTGGTGTCGACCCATACCATTTGTGCAGCGGTAGCATGAGCGAAACAGATGGCCAGGTTCACGGAAAGTTCATCAATTAAAGCCTAACATTGCTTGTCACAGCAGCAATTTCGACGTGGCATGCATTCATTTTACTTCATTCACTCAAGCTTAAAATAACCCCTTAATTGCGAAGTGGGATTGAACTGTTGAGTGCCATCACATAACTTAACACTGAAATTACAAGGTTACGTGATAGATTTTAAGATATTGAGCGACGCAGCAGCAATGCTTTTTTCTTTGTGTGTATAAGTGTTGCTTGGTATTGAGCAGTGGATTGGAATGTAACATCTTCAACGTGTTCACAAATGTCTATATGCATTTCAGCAGGATGTCAAGGGACACTCACTTTAATATTACAATCCAGTGTCAAGTGGCAATTTATGTATTTATACAATGCTGCTATTTAATTCCCCAGATCTATCCCACCTGCTCAGTATTTGACAGGTTGGTGAGCTGGATGTCTTGAGCTACATACATGTCATTCACACACCTGGGCCACCACTATATGATGCAAATAGTTGTATGAGTTTTTGCTGTTGAGTGGGCCTTCTCTCTCCAATGTACTTTCTCCCCATGCTGCACACCATCCTTGATTGAGAGGGGAAACTGCTGAAACTAGCCACTAGCGTGCACAAGAGGGGCGTAGGGTAACTACTCTTTGTCTTCTCCCCACTCACCCGCTCCCTTCTTTGCAATCTATCTGGGTTCTGCTCTGCTTGTCCACAACACCGCCAAGGAGTTGCAGCACACGCTATGTGGAGCAATATGGACTCTTACCCCCACTCTTCCCTCCCCGAATCCCCATGACCCAACCCCCCACTTGGTTCAGCAACTTGCCTTTACTCTGGCTCATTGATCTTATTAAAGTGACCCGTTTGACCACTTCATGGTAACAGTCGGTGCAGGTGTGAGCAGAGGTTGGGATTCATGGAGGTTTGCTGGGTCATTTTTGCTTATTTCTTGGAAAAGATCAAGGTATTGCTTCTCTTAAATTGATTTTTACATGTTTGTCTCTCAAATGTTGTTCTGCATTTCTCTTTTCCAGGTTCGTTGGATGATGTACTGGATCGTTTTTGCCCTTTACACAGTAATTGAAACTTTTGCAGATCTCGCAGTATCTTGGTAAGATTATAAAATGGTTTGCAATGAAACTATTGAGCTTCTTTGGAAGTGATGCTGGTTAATAAAAAAACTGCAAATGCTAGAAATTGGGAATGAAAATAACATTGGAAATACATCAAACCCCAGAAAATGCTGGAAATACTCAGCAGTCAGGCAGCATCTGTGGAGAGAGAAACAGTTATCGTTTCAGGTCAGTGACCCTTCATCAAAACTGGAAAAAGTTAGAGATGTAAACGGGTTTAAGCAAGTACAGAGGTGGGGAAAGGGGAGGAAAGAACAAAAGGGAAGGTCTGTGATCGGGTGGAAGGCAGCAGAGATTAAATGACAAAAGGGATGATGGTGTAAGGCAATAGGGGGTGGTAATGGGACAAGTAAAGAAACAGAAGAATGGTCCAGAGGAAGTGTAAATGGCAACAATAGAATCATTATCAACAGCTGCTGTCTGAAATGATGGGAGCAGAGGTTATGATCTGAAATTGTTGAACTCCAATGTTGAGTCCAAAGGCAGTAACGTGCCTAATACACAGCAGGTCAGTCAGCCTCTGAAGAAAAGACAGGTTATGATTTTTCGGCTGTGTACCCTTCAGACGTCAGTTGATGAGTAAATGTCTAAAATGTTGTTGTCTTTATGGAGGCTGACTCACCTGTCTATTTCCAGCAATTTCTGTCAGTTGATTTGGTGATTTTAATTAACCTTTTTTTAAACTGCTGGCTGCTCCCACTCTTCCTGACGCTGGCTAGATCTCTTGACGCTGGCTGCTCCCACTCTTCCTGATGCTGGTTAGATCTCTTGACTCTGGCTGCTCCCACTGTCAAGACTGGCTGATATTTCTTGCTTCACAGAACCTCCTCACTCTGGTTTTATTTGTGTGCTTCTATTTCTTGTAACTGAGTTTTGGGTGTTTTTTCTTAAACAGCTGTTTGAATTTTGTGGGTGGGGTATTTTGGGACGGGCTGCTCCCTATTGGTAGACGTGGGCTCCTCATCCATTAGCGGATAAATCCTAAACCACCCACTGAGTGAGTACGCCTTTATAAACAATGACTCCTGGACACAAGCAGAAACAGAAGCAGGGACTTCAGATTATTGGCACTTGGAGCGGGGAGGAGGCATCGTGTAGCCTGTAGGTTCCAGTTTGGGAACCCAATGATTATATGCTGGAACCACCTCATGAATGGGTGTTGCTGCGTTTATTTAAAAAAAAAAAAAAAAAACCTCAAAAAAAAAAAACACTTGCAGTACCTCGGCTAGTCTTAACGTGACTTTCTGGCTTCGGTGTATGATCTAGTACCAGTGTATTCAGTTGATTGCATACTTTGACTTGTAACTATGTTCTTTTCGGATACGAGGATCGGGCATAAAAGTGGAGTTGAGGTCGAAGATCAGTTATGATCTTATTGAATGGCAGAGCAGGCTGGAGGGGCTGTATGGCCTATTTCTACTCCTATTTCTTATGTTCTTGTATGTCTTAAGTTACTAAACATGCCGTTGCTGACTTTTTAAGTAAAAATGTGCTGATGTATAATGATTCCGGTGAGTGACATAATGAAGTGATATCCAGTGGCTATGTATATTGTAAGGAGTTAATTTTAGCATTGAAGTAGAAAATACAAGTTCCCAAGTCTCCCAATAACTAAAAGCCACATTAGAACTCGATTTATGAAATTATTACAGCAATGACCAATTTAACGGTTAGGGGATTGGAGTTAGCAATGTTCTTCACTTGTGCGTTAAATTGAACGTGAGCATTTACAAAATTGTTACTGGAACATTAACGTTGGATGATGGGTGGTGTGACTCCACATGGTGTCCTACTCCTGCATAGTATAAAAGCTTTGCAAATGCATTCATCAATTTTTCCCCAGCTTGGTAAGTGTTGCATGCATCATGTAAGCTTTTGAGTTTATTGGTTTGTGATGCTCTCCAAGACCCTGTCTCTAACAGTTGTTTTTTCTTCAGTTCTGTTTTGCATTTCAATTGGTCCATTGCTTTCATGGACACCTTCAGCATTGATCAATGTTGTCCCAACTTCTGTGCCACCCTGATGCTCTCTTGCAAGGCATATGTATTGCCTGATGTACCACCATGTCGGGGGCATTAACCAGTTCATTGCTTTAGCCAGTACTGGTCCACAAAATGTTTGTTGCTTGGCTCAAACGGTTCAGAAGATACAAGTGCCCTGGAGTATTTATCATGCACATTGCAAATAAGGAGGATGGGCTCAGAACACTAAATGAGGGTATGGCACCTGACCCAGAAGGACGACTATAAAGAAATGGCCAATGAAATTGATCACATCCTGCCAGGCATTTTTAGGGATTTAAGAGAAACTTGTAAGGTGCCCAGGATTTGTGATGGGCAAACATAATGCTAATTAATACAAAAGGTAATAAAGATAATGCTGAGAGCGACAAGCCAATGAGCTTGATACAAGTGATAGATAAAACAGGGCCTTCTGCAGAGGGACTGTTGAAGCCCATTGAGAAATATGGACTAACAAGCTGAACTAGGCGTGGCTTTATAGGTGGGAGGTCATTGCTGACATCTGTTGGACTTCTTTGAGGACATAATGGATTGGGTTAAAATAATAAGCGAACTCAGTAGGTGCTGCGTGTTCAGATATTAGTAAAGATTTGACACCGTTCCGCATTGGTGGCATGAGATGGAGAAGGGGTGAGAAGAGATTTTAAAAATGAATTGGGCTGTTTAGAAATTGAATTGCAACTGGTTACTTTTCATCCTGATTTGGGATCTTAATTTGGTTCTGCAATAATTAATGAATCGTTCTTTGAATTGCAGCTTGTGTGAACTTAATTTCTCATGGAAGATGTTACTTACTCTGAGTTGGTGAAGTTATCAATTGGACTTATTTGATCTGACTCTGAGTGATTCTTAGGACCCATTTCATTTTCTTGCTAAAGATAGATTCCCGTTTCCATCTGGAACAAGGAGTTGATTCATTCCCATATAAATTCAAGCTCGCACATTGCTTCCATTGTATGCATGCTTGCAGAACATTGCCCTTTTTAATATGGATCATGCCAAGTTTCTCCATCAGACCCGACCAGTTAACTGTTCCCTTTGGTTCCAAGGTTTAGAGAAACCAGTTTCCAAATCGGGTCAGCAAATGGCTGATGGAGTGTATTCTGCACTGCGGTCTCCTATCTGTTAGGAAACTTCATGGTTTTGTCAGGGGTCACTGTACCTGCTCTTTTGGTGGCTGCTTATGGGGCATCCTTGAAACAGCTGTCCATTAGCCGAGATATTCTGTGCAGCAGTCTTCATGCCTTTTCCAAACAGCACTATTTGAACTTGGCTGATATTCCCTGGTGGCAGAAGTCGCTGTGCCCCTTCTCCCAGCAAAGGTCTTTCTCCATGTTCTCCCGAGTAAAGCTGTCTGCTACACACACGACACTGCAACCCATCCTTGCAGTTGGTGCATACGGTTGTGTTTTGCTCTTTTCTTAGCATGGTGTTCAGTTAAAATGGAACTAATGCTAAACCAGTGCGCTATGGTCATCAGTGCGTACGCCCCAACACTGGAAGCCACAGACGAGACCAAAGAGGAATTTTACTCCAGCCTCGAACAAGCCCTGTCCCGAGTCCCAACAGGTGACAAGCTGATCCTCCTTGGCGACTTCAACGCCAGAGTTGGAAAGGACACCGACCTCTGGGGAGGTGTGATCGGCAGAGGGGTGGGGGGGGGGGGTAGGGAAAGCCAACTCCAACGGTACCACCCTCCTGTTGAAATGCTTAGAACATGGCCTCGTCATAACCCACACCTTGTTCCGTCAGAGAGACAAGTACAAGGCTTCATGGCAGCACCCTCGTTCCAAGCACTGGCATCTGCTGGACTACGTCAGCGTCCCGAGTGAGGGACCGCAAGGACGTCCGCATCACCCGCGCCACGACAGGAGCTGACGACTGCTGGACAGACCACCGCATAATCCGCTCTGTCATCTCCATCAATGCAGCCCCAAAACAGCGGCGGCAACAGAAACAATGCCGCAGGAAAATTAACGCTGGAGCACTCAAAGACCCCGCTAAGAAAGCCCTATTCAGCCTGCGCCTCACAAACAACCTGACGACTCCCAGTGATGCAGACAGAGTGCCCACAGCGTCTGGTCTGCACTCTATAATCAGCACCTGTGAAGAGACGCTCGGTCACTCAACCAGGAAGCACCAAGACTGGTTCGACGAGAATGACCAGGAGATCCAGGAGCTAATAAGCCACAAGCGCAAGGCATTTCTGATCTGGAAACAGCAACAGAACTCGAGAGCAAGAAAGCAGCTCTACAGACGCCTGAAGGCCGAGGTCCAACAAAAAACTCGCGACCTAAAGAACAGATGGTGGGTGGAGAAAGCGCAGGAGATCCAGCAGCTAGCTGACAGCCACGACGTGCGTGGATTCTTTAGCGCAGTCAAGACCATCTACGGCCCAAGCACCCAAGGCCCTTCCCCACTGCGGGCCAAGAACAGAGAGGAACTCATCAAGGACAGAGAAGCAGTCAGTGCCCGCTGGAAGGAGCACTTCGAAGATCTCCTTAACCACAACTCTGTCTTCGACACGAGTGTCCTCCACTCCATCCCACAGCATGCTACCCGCCACCATCTCTGCACAACCCCAGCCCGGCATGAGGTTGAAAAGGCCATCAGATAACTCAAGAACAACAAGGCCTCAGGAGCAGATGGAATCCCCGCCGAGGCATTAAAGCATGCCGGAGAAGCACTACTGGCGTGAATTCATGAACTCATTTCTCTTATCTGGAAGGAGGAGAGCATGCCAGGGGATCTCAGACGCCGTAATTGTGACCATCTTCAAGAAAGGTGACAAGTCCGATTGCGGTAATTACAGAGGAGATTCCCTGCTATCTGCCACAGGAAAAGTCATCAAGAATCCTCCTCAATCGCCTTCTTCCAGTGGCCGAAGAGCTCCTCCCAGAGTCGCAATGCGGATTCCGCCCACTAAGGGGCACAATGGACATGATCTTCACTGCACGTCAATTACAAGAGAAATGCAGGGAACAGCAACCGCTGTACATGGCCGCCTTTGATCTCACAAAGGCCTTTGACACTGTCAACCGTGAGGGATTATGGAGTGTCCTCCTCAAATTCGGCTGCCCTCAAAAGTTTGTCACTATATCCTCCGCCTGCTTCACGACGACATGCAAGCCGTGATCCTGACCAATGGTTCCACCACAGACCCAATTCACGTACGAACCGGGGTCAAGCAAGGTTGTGTCATCGCACCAATGCTCTTCTCAATCTTCCTTGCTGCAATGCTCCATCTCACCCTCAGTAAGCTCCCCACTGGAGTGGAGCTAATTTACAGAACAAACGGGAAACTGTTCAACCTCCGCCGCCGCCAGTCCAGATTCAAGGTCGTCCCATCCTCTGTCGTCAAATTACAGTATGCAGACGATGCTTGCGTCTGCGCTCACTCGGAGGTCGAACTCCAAACCATTGTAAATACCTTCACCGAAGCATATGAGAGCATGGGCCTTACACTGAACATCCGTAAGACAAAGGTCCTCTACCAACCTGCCCCCGCCACACAGTGCTGCCCCCCGATTTATCAAAATCCACGACAAGGCCTTGGACAACGTGGACCACTTTCCATACCTCGGGAGCCTACTGTCGACAAAGGCAGATGTCGACGACGAAGTCCAACACCGCCTTCAGTGTGCCGGTGCAGCCTTTGGTTGCCTGAGGAAGAGAGTGTTTGAAGGCCAGGACTTCAAACCCAGTACTAAGCTCATGGTCTACAGAGCAGCAGTGATACCCGCCCTGCTGTATGCCTCAGACATGGACCATGTACAGCAGGCACCTCAAAGCACTGGAGAAGTACCACCAACGCGGCCTCCGCAAGATCCTGCAAATCCATTGGCAGGATAGGCGCACCAACATCAGTGTTCTTGCTCGGGCCAGCATCAAAGCTCTGACCACGTTCAATCAGCTCCGATGGACGGGTCACATTGTCCGCATGCCCGATACGAGACTCCCAAAACAAGCGCTCTATTCGGAGCTCCGGCACGGCAAGAGAGCCCCAGGTGGGCAGAGGAAACGCTTAAAGGACACCCTCCAAGCCTCCTTGAAAAAGTGTAACATCCCCACCGACACCTGGGAATCCTTGGCCCAAGACCGCACAAAGTGGAGGAGAAGCATCCGGAAAGGCGCCAAACACCTTGAGTCTCTTCGGCGGGAGCAAGCGGAAGCGAAGTGCAGGCAGTGCAAGGAGCGCACGTCAACCCAAGCACCCCACCCACCCGCCTGCCCCACCTGTGACAGAGACTGTAGGTCCCGCATTGGACTCAACAGTCACCTGCGAACTCATTTTTGATGTGGAAGCAAGTCATCCTCGGTTCCGAGGGACTGCCCAAGAAGAAGAATGCTCTGCATGCTGTACGGGTGGGCGGGGGGGGGGGGGGGGGGGGGAACGATGCCACATGGAGGGCCAGCGCCCAGTGTGATGGTCCTTCATGTATCTGCAGAATGTGATCTGGGGCAGTGTTCATTCCAGGAGTTTGAGGAGAAAGTCTTTTAAAGAATGAAGACGATTCTCCAGGTAATCTTTTCTAAGTTATTTTTTTAAATGTGCCTATGATTTGTATGTCCATTATTGTAGCATATTTCCTGGCTCCTTGGAGGGTGGTGGGGGTGGCAGGGGACGTTGTATGAAACAGAAATGCAGATTTAGCACCTTCTGGAAAATTATTTTCACTGTTTCCGGCTTGGATATGTTTCAGTGGGTCAAGCTGTAGCTGCGTTTTACAGAACTGAGCAGGCATGGAGTCAGTAGTTTACAAATGAACCAGGATGATTCTAGTTTTCAGTGTGCAACTAAATGCTGCCTTAACTTGGCCTCTTTGAAACTATATTTAGTTTTATAAGTGTTCTTTGTTTGCAGGTTTCCACTGTACTATGAACTTAAAGTGGCATTTGTTATCTGGTTGCTATCTCCATACACTCGCGGTGCAAGTTTACTTTACAGAAAGTTTCTACATCCTCTTCTCTCTTCCCGTGAACGAGTAAGTATTTCAGTTGCTGTTAAGTCGAAACACAATGTCAGTTCTTAAAATAACCCTTATTCTAACTATACCATATTGGTGAAAGCATTTTAAATTGCTAGCTTTATCTGAATCCGTATTCGTTTCTAGGACATAATGTACAAACAAAAGATGTGCCAGCGTGCAGAAGGAAACATCAGTTGCAGTTTTGTGAAATAAATCATTTTTAAAATCTTGTTTGGTTTTGTATTGTTTCCCCAATGCCTGTTGGTTGCTGCTTTGTCAGTGAAACATGCTTATACTAACAACAATTACTTTATGGAAAATTTATATTGAAGAATAATGCATGCAATTCTGAAAATAACAATGCAACTAAGGATGGAAAACTAGCCTTAAATGCAATATGTTTTAAAACTTACCGACTTAAAAATAAGTCATTGCTATGCATGGGAAATGGCTTGCTTACTGTATAGTGAGGAATGGCAGCAGCCTATCTTTTATGAGTGCATTTGGCCTTTTTCTGCTGAGGATTGTTGGTGCTGGGAAATGATTTTGTTTGGGGCGTTGAGTGCTTTCAGGTCAGGTATGGAATGACTAGCTGCAGATTAAGCTGCTTCTCCACCCCAATCTCAGAGTACCTCTGAATGCACAAGTGCAACATTTTGGATTTCCAAAAGCCATCCTATGAGCTCTAAGTGATGTTGTCAATTAGTGCCAGATTAAGTGGGAGGTGGGCTGACCCTGCCTGAATTCAAATAGGACTTTTGTAATTGAGAGGAAATTTTCATCCTATTAGTCCAGTTTTAATTCAAGGCCAGTGCATCACCCAGTCCACAGCCAATTCCCTTTCCATGCACCCAGGTGTTAGCCTTGGCTCATTGGTCATACTATTCCCTCTGAGTTGGAAGGTTATGGCTTAAGCCCCACTCCAGAGACTGGAGCACATAATCCACTTTGGTGCAGTATTGAGGGAGTGTTACACTGTCGGGTGTCATCTTTCAGATGAGACATTAAACCGAGGCCCCGTCTTCCCTCCCAGATCGACATAAAAGGTCCCATGGCATAAAGGGGCATTCTCAACATTTATCCCTCAAACAACATCACAAATAAAAACAGATTATCTGGTCATTATCACATTGCTGTTTGTGGGACCTTGCTGTATGCAAATTGGCTGCTGCATTTCCTGCATTACAATGATCGCAGTTCAAAAGCACTTGATTGGCTGTGAGGCGATTGTGAAATTGCTGTATAAATGCAAATTCTTTCTTAACATTTAAATGACATTTTTAGCTCTCCAATCTTTCATTTTTGAAACAAATGTTTGTTGCTGTATCTCAGAATAAGGTGGACAACTATTTCTGGGCAATACAGTTTTTCTGCATAAAAGGCTGTATGGTTTAATGTTGACACTAATTTAACAATACTAAATATGATGGCGCAGGTTGATATATTGCGAATTGCTTTTGTTACAGGATATTGATGACTATATTAGTCAAGCCAAAGACCGAAGCTATGACACTATGGTGAAATTTGGAAAGCAAGGTCTAAACTTGGCTGCAACTGCTGCTGTGTCCGCTGCAGTGAAGGCAAGTAATGTGTGCCTTTGTTGCAGAGTCTCAGATTATTGAAAACTACTGAAGTTGGTCACCTGAATTAAATCCTTGTAGATATCCTATAGCGTTTTAACATCTCAACATAATACTGTTGCGGGCCCTTTATAGAATTTATCCCATCCTGCTTTCAGGTCAAATTCAGCTGCTTCCTGTGTACCCGTAAAGTTTAATGTATGCTTTTCAAAGTTCTAGTCTAAAGGTGTGTGTGTGTTTGAATTACAAGAATGAAGGGGAAAGCACAGGCACTGCCTTATCATGCATGGTAAACAGCAGAAGCAGCATGCTACAGACAGGACTAAGTGATTCCACAACCAATGGATCAGACCAAGCTCTGCAGTCCTGCCACATCCAGTCGTGAATGGTGGACAATTAAACAGCTAATGGGAGGAGGAGGCGGCTCTATGAACATTCCCATCCTCAATGATGGCAGAGCCCAGCACACGAGTGCAAAAGACAAGACTGAAGCGTTTGCAACCATCTTCAGCCAGAAGTGCTGAGTGGATGATCCATATAGGCCTCCTCCTGAAGTCCCCACCATCACAGAAGCCAGTCTTCAGCCAATTTCATTCAGTCTGCGTGATATCAAGAAACGGCTGAACACACTGGATACAGCAAAGGCTATGGGCCCCAACAACATTCCGGCTGTCATGCTGAAGACTTGTGCTCCAGAACTAGCCATGCCTCTAGCCAAGCTGTTCCAGTACAGCTATAACACTGGCATCTATCTGACAATGTGGAAAACTGTCTAGGTATGTCCTGTCCCCAAAACACAGGACAAATCCAATCTGGCCAATTACCGCCCCATCAGTCTACTCTCAATCATCAGCAAAGTGATGGAAGGTGTTGTCGACAGTGCTATCAAGCACCACTTACTCACCAATAACCTGCTTGCCGATGTTCAGTTTGCATTCCGCCAGGACCACTCGGCTCCGACCTCATTACAGCCTTGGTCCAAACATGGACAAAAGAGCTGAATTCCAGAGGTGAGGTGAGGTGAGAGTGACTGCCCTTGACATCAAGGCAGCATTTGACCGAGTGTGGCATCAAGGAGCCCAAGTAAAACTGAAGTCAATGGGAATCTGGGAAAACTCTCCATTGGCTTGAGTCATACCTAGCACAAATGAAGATGGTTGTGGTCGTTGAAGGTCAATCATCACAGCCTCAAGACATCGCTGCAGGAGTTCCTCAGGGCAGTATCCCAGACCCAACCATCTTCAGCTGCTTCATCAATGACCTTCCCTCCAACATAAGGTTAGAAATGGGGATGTGCGCTGATTACTGCAGAGTGTTCAGTTCCATTTGCAACTCCTCCGATTCAATTCAATGTTATTCAGGCCTGGGCTGATAAGTGGCAAGTAACATTCACGCCACACAAGTGCAAGGCAACGACTATCTCCAACAAGAGAGAGTCTGACCACTGGCCCTTGACATTCAACGGCATTACCATCGCTGAATCCCCCACCATCAACAACCTGGGGGTCACCATTGAAATACTGTGGCTACAAGAGCAGGCCAGAGGCTGGGTATTCTGCAATGAGTGTCTCTCCTCCTGACTCCCCAAAGCCTTTCCACCATCTACAATGCACAAGTCAGGAGTGTGATGGAATGCTCTCCACTTTCCTGGATGAGTGCAGCTCCAACACACTCAAGAAGCTCGACACCATCCAGGGCAAAGCAGCCTGTTTGATTGGCACCTCATCCACCATGTAAGAACATAAGAAATAGGAGCTGGAGTAGGCCATTTGGCCCTTCAAGCCTGCTCCGTCATTCATCAAGATCATGGCTGATCTTCTACCTCAACTCCACCTTCCCACACTATCCCCATATTCTTTAATTCCCTTTGTTCCCAAAAATTTATCGACCTCTGTCTTGAATATATTCAATGACTGAGCATCCACAGCTCTCTGGGGTAGAGAATTCCAAAGATTCACAATCCTTTGAGTGAAGACACCACTCATCTCAGTCCTAAATGGCCTACCCTTATTCTGTGACTGTGACCCCATGTTCTAGATTCCCCAGCCAGGGGAAACATTTTCCCAGCATTAACTCTGTCAAGCCCCTTAAGAATTTTATGTTTCAATTAGCTCACACCTCATTCTTTTAAACTCTGAGGAATATAGGCCTAGTCTACTCAATCTCTCCTCATGGGGCAATCCCCTCATCCCAGATACCAGTCTAGTGAACCTTTGCTGCACTCCCTCTAAGGCAAGTATGTCTTTCCTTGGGTAAGGAGACCAGAACTGTACACAATACTCCAGACCAATGCCCTGTGTAATTGTAGTAAGACTTCTTTACTCTAATCTCTTTGTAACAAAAGCTAACATATCATTTGCTTTCCTAATTGCTTGCTGTACCTGCATGTTAACTTTCTGTGATTCATGTACAAGGACAAACATTTCCCAGTCTCTCTCCATTCAAAAAATATTCAGCTTTTTTGTTTTTCCTACCAAAGTGGATAACTTTACACTTCCCCACATTGTCTTTCATTTGCCATGTTCTTGCCCACTCCGTCAACCTGTCTATATCTCTCTGCAGCCTCCTTGTGTCCTCCTCACAGCTTACTTTCCCACCTAACTTTGTATCATCAACAGACTTGGATACGTTACACTCAGTCCCTTCATCTAAGTCATTAATATAGATTGTAAATAGCTGAGGCCGAAGCACTGATCTTTGCAGTACCCTGCTAGTTACAGCCTGCCAACCTGAACAAGTCCCGTTGATTCCTACTCTGTTTTCTGTCCATTAACCAATCCTCAATCCAAGCTAATATATTACCCCCAATACCATGAGTCCTAATTTAGATGATAACCTCTTGTGTGGCACCTTATCGAATGCTTTTTGAAAATACACCATAAGAGTTTCCCCCCTTACCAATCCTACTAGTTACAGCTTCAAAAAACTCTTAACAGATTTGTCAAACACTATTTCCCTTTCATAAAACCATGTTGACTCTGCCTAATCATATTATGATTTTCTAAGTGCCCTGTTACCATGTCCCTAATAATAGATTCTAGCATTTTGCCTACTACTGATGTCAGGAGTACCTTAAACATTCACTCCCTCCACCACCGGCGCACTGTGGCTACAGTGTGTACCATCTACAAGATGCACTGCAGTAACTTGCCAAGATTTCTTCGACACCACCTAGGAGGACAAGCGCAGCAGGTGCATGGGAACACCATCACCTCCAACTTCCCCTCCAAGTCACACACCATCCTGACTTCGAAGTATATCGCCGTTCCTTCATCGTCGCTGGGTCAAAATCCTGGAACTCCCTAAGAGCATTGTGGGAGTACCTTCACCACAGGGACTGCAGCGGCTCGCCACCACCTTCTCGAGGGCAATTGGGGATGGGCAATAAATGCTGGCCTTGCCAGTGATGCCCATATCCCAGGAACTAATTAAAATAAAAAGTCGCTGAATGAGTATGCATTGTTAAAGGGTACTGCACAATGAAAGATACAACATTGAAAGTAGTAGGAAAAGATATGTTTTGTATTCTTTGTTTAAAGACCCTTCTTCTCCCTAAAACCCACATGCCTCATCTCTCCCCCCCCCCCCCCCCCCCCCACAGACAGTTTTCGAATTTTTGTTTTCATTAGATTTACATTTTAAATATTAGGCTGTCTTATGGTATGTCTTTATTAAACCTCCAAAGGACAATTAATAGTGCAAGAGTTGATGCACATATTAAGAAAATGTTTTTTTCCCCACTACTTTAATTCTGTATCAACAATTTAATGGAAAATTTTACATTCTTGCCTAGTTTGTCGTTTCCTTTCTGCCTTTATTCTAACTATGATATTGCTTTCTCTCGCCTATACTCGCAAACTGTCTTGCAGGATTATTGCTCAGCTTCCTGCTGTTGTACTCGCCCAATCGAGTTGAGGTAATGAGACTATTGGCGTATAATTTGACATGGATACTTACTGCTCTTTTTTTTAAGATATGGGTGAATGGCACTAATTACCTTTTTAGCCTTAAAATTTGATGTTTGTTCGTTAGATTCCAATAAAATGAGATTGTATTGCTGTCTTTTAAAGCTACTAACAGCATGATATTCTCATGGGTAGCCTTGCAACTTCAGTTTTCATTACACATTTTTAATACTTCTGTGCAGAGTTTCTGTCTACATTTGGGCTTCAATACTATTTGTGGTGAACTGTAGTCGGTCTGAAAATTGAAGCATGCACAGGGACATTTGGAGGTTATTTTAATAATCATTAAGGCAGTCAGTTATGGAATGCAAATTGAAGAAATTGTAGATGGTATCGGTTGAATTTTTGTTGGAAAGGTGAAGTCTTCTGATTGCCATAGTATAACTTACCAGCATATGTAAATCCTGGAGCCTGTATAAAAGCCAACCCATCATCAACCTTGGAGCTTGTTGCTTCATGCGCTGAGGAATTTTGGCATTGGTCTTGGCCTACAAGTTTTATATAAAACACTAAAATGGTTTGGAGTTTGCATTGATTGAAAACTCTTTTAAAACTCTCTTGCTCGTGCTCACTGGAGAATACAGTACTGTCCAGTTGCTTAAAGGTCATCGTAAGGGTGTGCCAGTAAAAGTTAACTTGTAATGAAACGCAGCTTCTGCTTTTTACCTCTAAGTGCTGCTTTTGTACTAAGACCATCTTAACGGTGTTTACAAAAGAATAGGACTTTGGTACCATCGCATGTGAATAAGTTGCTTTCTCCTGCAGTATTTTTCTTCATGTATTTATCTTTATTTCTAATTCAATAACAGCTATTGGCACCTAGTTTAGATTATCTAGCGATCTTTTGTAGTTGTGCTGCAACTGTGTGTTGCATTCCACTGTGTGTTCTATATATTGGCAGGTGCCTGAAAATAAATTCCTGAACTGAGACCGCCATTTGTCTAAGGGGGAAAGAGGAGAGGCATTCCTCCTCCCTTCTCTTGCATCCCCCATGTTGAAGGGAGTGAACAATGCTGGGTGCACTTGGCGTGACAGTTATCCCCTTGTCAAAGTGACCATTCTTAATCAGAGTCTGGGCAGTGATGCGATTGGGTATTTGACTCTGATGGCTATCACAACTGCTTTTTGACCCTACACTCAGCCGGCACCCACTTGCGCGCACTTTCCCTGGTCACTGGATAGCATTTGGGAATCTGAGCCTGGCCTTGCTTTTTTTTAATCTCCCTCCATTCTGGGGATGGTGATCCCGCTGTACTGCCTCAGCTGACACTGGTTCATTCCAGACAGCTCTGGAATTAAACCTGACACCTTCCTGGTCTCTCTGGCTTGGTGCCACACGACTTGGTGCATGTATCCATTGAGGCTGAAGGAAGACATTTTTTGCAATGAAGTCTAAGAATCGTTGAACAAAAGTTTTCACATTAAATACATTTTGAAAAAAGTTGAAGGGTTTATAATCTCCTATTTTTGTTATGCTGTGCAGAGTCAAGGTGCAATCACAGAGAGGCTGAGAAGTTTAAGTATGCATGACTTAACAACAATACAAGGTGATGAGCCAGTCGGACATCGCTCCCTAACTAGTGTTGCAGACACCAGAAAGAAGGTGAAACATCTGTCCAAGGAGGACTCTAGTAAGTAGTTAAAAGCACTACAACCTTCCAAAACTAATTTTTGAGAAGTAATGCGATGTGTAGTGTGGCTTGGTCATTTTCTGGAAAAGAAACCACCAAGTGAAGTTCTACTGTAAGTAACAAGCCTGAAGGATTATTTTTGGGTGGGGGGTGGGGAAGAAGGAGAGGAGCAACTGGGATATGGTGACGTCCTACAGCCTTGCATTTTAGAGTGTGGCTTAGTCGGTTCAACCACTGTCCTTTTTAATCTGAGAGATCTGGGTTTGAATTTGGACCAGACTAAGATTAAGCACGGTGGCATAGTGGTTAGCACTGTTGCCTCACAGCGCCAGGGACCCGGGTTCGAATCCGGCCTCGGGTGACTGTCTGTGTGGAGTTTGCACATTCTCCCCGTGTTTGCGTGGGTTTTCTCCGGGTGCTCCGGTTTCCTCCCACAGTCCAAAGATGTGCGGGGTTAGGTTGATTGGCTATGATAAAAATTGACCCTCAGTGTTAGGGGGATTAAATACGTGGGGTTACGGGGATCGGGTGGGATATGTGTCGGTGCAGGCTCGATGGGCCGAAATGGCCTCTATCTGTACTGTGAGGTTTCTGTGATTCTGTGAAAGTGTGTCTGCCAGTAGCCAGTTCTTGAACTGTAACTAGTTTGGACAGTAAAGTTCACAGCATAACTGCCAATTAATTGGCATTGAATTGTTTATTGGTTCTGGAGACCCCACCGATTCCTTGGATGGGAATTCATGCTTCGGTGCAGTTGGGTCTGTTCCTGAGGTTGGCCTGGGCTAGCATGAGTTTTAGCTTGGTTCTGATTTGAAGTGCTTGGTGTTGAGACTGGGTATAAAAGGGGCAACTATTTGCTTTCCTATCCTTGACATCTGGGAAGTTTGTCAGTCTGCCAAATTTGAATTGAAACGTGTGATTCGGCTAACATGTATATTTATCTTCAACTTACTGATTTGCTTCAGCACTTTTTCCACACTCTTGATAGTGGAAATCTGGAATTCTTTCTCGTCCCCCCCCCCCCCCCCCCCAAAAAAAAAAGGCTGTGGGTGCTGGGTCAATTGAAGTTTCCAGACTGGGGTTGATGGATTTTTGTTGGATAAGGGTAAAAAGGAAAGCAAGACTTGGATTCTCTAGTGCCTTTCATTCCCTCCGGACATCCCAAAGTGTTAATGACTTTGAAATGTAGTCACTGTTGCAATGTAACCGTGTAGGAATATCAAGGGATATGGAGCGAAGTCTGGTAAATGGTATTTAGATACCGATCAGCCATGATCTAACGGAGTGGCAGAACAGGCTTGAGGGGCTGAATAGCTTCTCCGGTTCCTTTGTAAAGTGGTTATATGCAACACATTACAGATTTCAAATTAATTTTAATTAATTTTGTAGGTGGCACCACTTGAAATAATATCTCGGGATGCATTGACGTTCATATTATGTATGGTTAACAATCTAATAATGTATTTTGAACTATTGCTTACCATTTTTACAAGTGGCTTTTTGAAAGCCAAAAGTGCTCTTTTAGTACATAATGACAGAAACGGTCAGTTTTTGCTGTGCTGAGATGGCCACACTGAGTGCAAAACGCATCATTGAAAGGGTCTGTAATAGAGATATCTATCATTTTTCATAAATGCTGAAGTTTTTCAAAATTGGAACCTTTTTTTTGCAATGGTGCCTGTGTATCCCGATTGGTTGTTTTCTGAATGCATCAATATTGCAGTTGTACTGTAAAGCAAAGTGATTTCATTGCCACTACAGTTCCAATATAAATTTGTCCCAAATTCAGAATCGGTGGGTGGGAGCCTTATCAAAAACCAGAACAAAAAAAAATGTTGCTCCTTGGAGGAGTTAGATCAGTTCTTGGCACCAGATTTATGTTGTATAGTATTGGTGCAAAGCCCAATTTGCAATGACTGAATTTGTGTAAATGCTTCCTGAATGGTTATTCACAGGTGACACTTTCAGTGTCGGTCAGAATTCTTGTTTTAAGTGGATTACAATTATAACGAGCCTTTCTGTTTATCCAGCTCAGTCAATCATGTAGGAACCTTGTTCCAATTCCAGACCCGTATCCCCCTACCTCCTGCTCAATTGGTAATTGATGTACTTAGTAAAAGCATGAAAGGTTTCATGATTGTGTATTTAGCCTATGGCTTCTTTAGCTCATGTCCTCTGATTCTCTCACCATGCTCGAAATACCTCGCCACATCCACCTGATATTCCTCTCGTTAGTCTAAAAACATGAATCGTTTCTTGGTCTGTATTTTGTCTGAAGAGAATATTTTCAATAACCAGACAGCATACTTGCCAGTGAAATATCCCTGCACTAGCAAATGGCTAGGTGCACATACTGAAGTGTAAACCCTGTAGGTGGTGACAATCTCCTTGGTAATGAGAGTGCCTTAAAGGCGTAGTATGCCATAATCAGAACTAGTTGGCAGTCGGACCAGAGGAGATTTCTGGATTAGAGTTTTTAAATCCAGAATGTGTTTTTTTTAAGTTCTTCAACTGCATCATGGTTACCATTTTAAATGTAGCTGTGGTAAGAAGTCTTTATGTAGCTGCAGTCCTACCCAGATAGTAGCTGCAGTCCTACCCAGATAGTAGCTGCAGTCCTACCCAGATAGTATGTAATTCAAAGACCTATGTGATTTGCTTTGTGCTAATGTCATCTTGCTGAATCTGAGAAGCGTGATCGTAGAATAGACTGAGTAGGTTTAGTGTATGTTTTCGAAATGAAGCCATTTGAATAAATTATATGCACTAATCTCAAGAGGGAATGGAACTCTTCAAAAGCATTACATGTGTGGTAGATCAGTAAAAAGATCATGGAGTGGGTGGCAATACAAGTCGAGGAGGATATTAAGAGTAGGGTGAAGCCGAGCCAGAAGGATGGATTTGTCGGCAAAGTTGACTATTTTGATGTGTACTAAGGAGTGGAGAACCGTTCAAGGTTGGCAACAATAGGGACGATAGGTGAATGAGACTTTGTGTGGATGTCAAGACTGAAGCAATCTCTAGCCAAGCTGTTCCAATACAGCTACAACATTGGCATCAATCTGACTGTTGAAAACTGCCCAGGTATGTCCTGTCCACAAAAAGCAGGACAAATCCAACCCGGCCAATTACCACCCCATCAGTTTACTCTCAATCATCAGCAAAGTGATGGAAGGTGTCGTCGACAGTGCTATCAAGCAGCACTTCCTCACCAATAACCTGCTCACTGATGCCCAGTTTGGGTTCCGCCAAGACCACTCTGCTCCCGACCTCATTACAGCCTTGGTCCAAACATGGACAAAGGAGCTGAATTCCAGAGGTGAGGTGAGAGTGACTGCCCTGGACATCAAGGCAGCATTTGACCGAGTGTGGCATCAAGGAGCCCCAGTAAAACTGAAGTCACTGGGAATCGGGGAGAAAACGCTCCACTGGCTGGAGTCATACCTAGCACGAAGGAAAATGGTTGTGGCGGTTGAAGGTCAATCATCACAGCCCCAGGACATCGCTGCAGGAGTTCCTCAGGGCAGTGTCCTGGGCCCAACCATCTTCAGCTGCTTCATCAATGACCTTCCCTCCAACATAAGGTCAGAAGTGTGGATGTTCGCTGATGACTGCACAGGTGTTCAGTGCCATTCATGACTCCTCAGATAATGAAGCAGTCCATTGACCTGCATGTAACAAGAGCTGGACGACGTTCAGGCTTGGGCTGATAAGTGGCAGGTAACATTCGCGCCACAGAAGTGCCAGGCAATGACTATCTCCAGCAAGCAAGAGTCTATCCACCTCCACTTGACATTCAACGGTATTACCATCGCTGAATCCCCCACCATCAACATCCTAGGAGTCACCATTGATACCACATAAATACTGTGGCAACAAGAGCAGGGCAGAGGCTATGTATTCTGTGGGGAGTGTCTCACCTCCTGACTCCCCAAAGCCTTGCCACCATCTGCAAGGCACAAGTAAGGAGTGTGCTGGAATACTCTCCACTTGCCTGGATGAGTGCAGCTCCAATAACACTCAAGAAGCTCAACACTATCCAGAACAAAGCAGCCCACTTGATAGGCACCCCATCCACCACCTTAAACTTTCACTTCCTCCACCACCGGCGTACAAGACGCACTGCAGCAACTCGCCAAGGCTTCTTCGGCAGCACCTCCCAAACCCGAGACCTCTTCTACCTAGAAGGATAAGGGCAGCAGGCACATGGGAACACCACCACCTCCAAGTTCCCCTCCAAGTCACACACCATCCTGACTTAGAAATATATCGCTGATCCTTCATCGTCGCTGGGTCAAAATCCTGGAACTACCTTCCTAAAAGCACTGTTGGGAGTACCTTCACCACACGGACTGCAGCGGTTCAAGAAGGTGGCTCACCACCACCTTCTCGAGGGCAATTGGGGATGGGCAATAAATGCTGGCCTTGCCAGCGACGCCCACATCCCATAAACGATATAAAAATAGTCTTTTTGACTTCCACAAATTTGTACATGTTTGCCCTGACTCCATCTCTTTCCCTGGCTGCTCACTCCATTTGAACTCAGTGTGCAACTTCCTAGTTGTTCCTGAGCAGAGCTTCAAACCTCACTTCCTATCCATGAACAAGATCTCTTTCTTCGATCTCCAACATCCTCCACCTCCATCCTTGCATCGCCTCCACCAGAGCTAAAACTCTCCGGCGCTCTGCTTGCTGGCCACCCAGGCTTCACGTGACACAAACTCCAATTTATCCAAAGCTTCACCACCCACATCCTGTCCTGCACCAAGTCCTACTCTCCATTCATCCCAGACCTCCCCTGGATCCCTGTCCATCAACGTCGAATTCATATCCTCGTGCTCCCTTAACAATCCGTCCGTTGCCCCTCCTTGCATCTGCAACCTGCTCCAGCCTGTGCCGTTCAGTTTAAATTAGACCATTTTACTCCACCATTGATGGCAGATCCTTCAGCTAAATTGGCCATAATCTCCAGAAATATCTCTTCCCCCACCTTCAAAAGCCTTCTCACAACCTACTCAACCATGCGTTCTGTCGTCTCTGCTAAATTCACTCTT
This sequence comes from Somniosus microcephalus, assembly GCF_052327205.1. Lineage (NCBI taxonomy): Eukaryota > Metazoa > Chordata > Chondrichthyes > Squaliformes > Somniosidae > Somniosus > Somniosus microcephalus. The sequence goes on along the minus strand of NC_140994.1, from coordinate 83,100,221 downwards.
GCTGACTGTTTGCCCTCTGAAGCAAAAGTGTAAGTTGTTGATGAGATTTGGCGGTGAAGGTTAAACGCCATTGGATTGTTTCAATTGGATGCTCTCCTAAGGAGCATTTGAATTTCATTCTATTTTAGACCTCCGATTGTAGTAATTCAAAATGAATGTGGTAATTAGCTGTTGAAGTAGCAAATAATATTTGATTTGAGGGTAAATACACATTTTCCATGACTGCAGGGTTTTTATTCAACTGATACTTATCTGTTCCCTGCTACAAGATTTTTCTCTTGCAGATGCAAAGGAATGTAATGTTTGAGTAATGAAACTACTCTTGACAACGGGCTGGTAATGTGGATTCCAAGCTCTTTCAGCTTGCGCTCTGGGCTTAGTCATTTCCCTCTGGAATCGGGGTTGGTAACAATTAACCAAAGCTTTGATTAATCAGCAATTCTACCTGTCCAAAACTCTCAACGCCAAGAGTGCAGTTACTGGGTGTGCCTCGAAACAACCAAGCACATTAAGGTCAAGTGATCATGTCCCCGCAGTTTAGAAAGCTTCAGAAAATTGAGGTGGGGGAGAGAGGCTTTCTTTTCCAGCTTTTTATAATACTTATAAAAAGCATCCTCCTCTTCTCCCTCTCAACGATAAAAATGAACGGGCCAGGGAGCAGAGCTTTGCACGTGGATCCAGCCACGCATACGCGGCGCATCTTGGTTATTGGCCTTGGCGTGATGAGATATTGTAACTCTGGTTTGCTGGCTGATTATTGCAATCTATAATCTTGAGCCTATCTGCAGCCCAATACAAAATTGTTTCCCAATGCAAAGCCTCCGAAAAGGTCATTGAAACGCAGTCTTGTGCGATAGTAGGAAGCGTTTCGATACACAGTTCCATCAGCACCCATGGAGAGAACAGACACATCCCCACATTGATGCCAGTCCCAGTATTTTGGAAGTAGTGGGAATTTTCTTGCATTTTATTTCAAGAAACCAAACATAACAGGAATTAATTCTTGAGATAACTAATCTTAACTCCAAATGTATTTATCTAATATCCAGATTAATTCCACTATTTGAAGTACAATGATATCAATGTGTAGATTCACCGAATCATGCTGTCCTTAGCCAGCACTATGATGCTGCAGTCACTGCCAGTCCTGCCTGTTTGTGCTGATGTTGACTTGCTTAGCTGGTTAACCACAGTGCCTCAACAACTTGCCAATACAGGTAAAAGAGAACTACAGATCTAAAGTGAAAGAACATTCCGAAAGTGCACAATAGGGTCAGTCGGCACCTGAAAGAGAGATTGGTTGCACTTGATGTTGACCTTGTATCCGAACTCCAGTTACAGTTGAAATGCTGATTTCTGTACCTCTTTCAGATGCTGACTGCCTTGTGTATTTTCTGTTTACATTTCAACTGCCCACCTCGGGGTCTGCCTTTACACCATCATTCATCAGAGCATGCCTTTTCATTAATCCCCATAAAATTTCAACAAACTTGCAACTCTCATTTTTCATATTACTTGGTAATATTTCAAATGCAAGAAACATTACTTTCAAACACTTAACTTTTGTCTGATCTGTGCGAGTAAGTATTCAAGGAGGTCTCTTATGCTTGTGTCGCTGGAGGAGCAGGTTATAATTTTCTACTGCTTTATTCAGTTTAACACGCACGCAAAAAGGGGGAACAAAGGAGCAAAGCAACAGTTTCTGTTTTGTACTTAGTTATATAGTTTCTTTTCCTCTTTGGAGTGGATCAGGATTTGATAGATCTCCAAAAGCTAACAGCTGTGGTAATTTACAATCTTCTGTTGTGATGTGTTGAGTGGTGAAGGCATTTGCAGAGAGATATTCGGGGAAATTGGCATGTGATTGTAATATGGGAAATGGACTGACGTGCTATTTGTTGTGCAAGAGCTGTGTAAAAGGAAATTCTAAAATTGCTAAGGGTATTTTTCCAGTTTTAATGCATCTAGAGTAGATCTAGTCTTGTAACTTTATGGTGCACTCTTTTTTTTGATAGCTGTGTGGTCTGAGCACTGAGGTGTTTGGTGCCCCCTAGTGGACAGTTGGACAACATAGAAGATAGGAGCAGGAGTAGGCCATTCGGCCCTTCAAGCCTGCTCCGCCATTCAATGAGATCATGGCTGATCATCCAAATTCAGTACCCTGTCCCTGCCTTCTCCCCATATCCCTTGAACCCTTTAGACTTAAGAAATATATCCAACTCTTTCTTGAATATATTTAATGAATTGGCCTCTACTGCCTTCTGTGGTAGAGAATTCCACAGGTTCACCACTCTCTGGGTGAAGAAATTCTTCCTCCATCTCAGTCCTAAATGGCTTACCCCTTATCCTTAGACTGTGACCCCTGGTTCTGGACTCCCTGGCCATCGGGAACATCCTTCCTACATCTAGTCTGTCTAGTCCTGTTAGAATTTTATAAGTTTCAATGAGATCCCCCCTCATTCATCTAAACTGCAGCGAGTTTCAGTCCAATCGACCCAATCTCTCCTCATACGTCATTCCTGCCATCCCAGGTATCAGTCTGGTGAATCTTCGCTACACTCCCTCCATGGCAAGAACATCCTTCCTCAGATAAGGTGGCCAAAACTGCACACAATACTCGAGGTGTGGTCTCACCAAGGCCCTGTACAACTGCAGCAAGACATCCTTGTTCCTGTACTTGAACCCTCTCACTACAAAGGACAACATACCATTTGCCGCCTTAACCGCCTGGTGCACAAGGACACCCAGGTCTCGTTGCACTTCCCCTTCTCCCAATCTATTGCCGTTCAGATAATCTGCCTTCCTGTTTTTGCCACCAAAGTGGATAACCTCGCATTTATCCACATTATACTGCATCTGCCCAATCACCCAACCTGTCCAAATCATCCTGGAGTTTCTCGGCATCCTCCTCACAGCACACACGCCCACCCAGCTTTGTGTCATCTGCAAACTTGGAGATATTACATCTAGTTCCCTTGTCTAGATCATTTATATATATATTGTGAATAGCTGGGGTCCTAGGACCGATCCCTGTGGTACCCCAGTAGTCACTGCCTGCCACTTGGAAAAAGAGCCGTTTATTTCAACTCTTTGCTTCCTGTCTGCCAACCAGTTCTTTATCCAAGTCAGTACCTTGCCCCCAATCCCATGTGCCTTAACTTTACCCGCTAATCTCTTATGCGGGACCTTATCGAAAGCCTTCTGAAAGTCCACCACATCCACTGGTTCCCCCTTATCTATTTTACCAGTTACATCCTCAAAAAATTCCAGTAGATTAGTATATTTAGTAACGCTATGTATATTTTTCCATATTGGTACATTGCTGTTGGTAGAATTTAAACACTGAAAATGTGGGAATGAACTCCATCACCTGCTTTATATCAGCCTTGTTCCATTGACGGACACTTTCACATCCACAAACTTACTTCAATAAGAGCACTTGTAGGACAGCACATTTACTGAGGTGCCATTTCATCTCTCAGACAGGCGTTTTGATTTTGATGAAGTGGATGGTGAGGATCAGTCGGAGGTAGAGCATGATGGTGCTCATTCTGATGATGAGGTTGCCACCCAAAAATACCTCAGACGATCACAGAGCCTTAAAGTGAAATCGAGAGGCTTTCGTAAAGAGGTAAGTTCTATTGTTCTCAGTAACTTTAGACCTTTCTCCCCTCTGCTCTGTCTTCATCATGCTTGCTTTGATTTCTTTCAATGTATTGTATATGTGTATTAAAGGAAAGTTTCATTTTTAATTGATGTATTTCTAAATGTAGTTTTGGATTTAAATTTTAGTTGCAGTATTTTTAGGTTCTGTTCAGTGAGCATTAATTTTAAAATGGGCCAGGTGATCAGTATGAATATGGAACTTTTCCATCAAATTATGGGATTGTTGTCCTTGGAGCAGAGAAGGTTGAAGGATTTGGTAGAGGTGTTCAAAATTATGAGGGGTTTTGATAGAGTAACTGTTTGTATTGGCAGGAGAGTTGGTGATCAGAGGACACAGATTTAAGATAATTGGTAAAAGAACCAGAGGGGAGACAAATCTATCCCAGAAAGTGACGCTTTGAGAGAAATGAATACAGCTGACAGGATAATTATGGGTGAGGCAGGCCATTTTCCCCAGCTTAATTTATCAATTCGGACAGATTCTGAAGTCCCAGTGCATCATCCAACTGTTCTTTAAATGGTTCCAAGGTTTTCACCTCTGCTGCTCTTTCCCTGATATCAGTCTTAAGTAAACCTTTTATCGGTTTGAATCTGCGTCTCCTTATCCTACTGTCTCAATTTAATTTGAGGTAACATTCCCGATTTAGCCTTTCCACTCCCTAACTATCTTGTAGACCTCCAGTAAGATCGCCTCTTGGACACCTTCCAGGCTGAGAAGTCCATGTTGCTCCAGTCTTTCCTCATAACTTAGATCTTTGACCTTGGGGATCAGCCTTTGCACATAATGTTTTGTCTCAAGATTACAAGGTAAGGAATCATAGAATGATACAGCACAGAAGTTGTGCCTGTGCCGGCACTTTGAAAGAGCTATCCAATTAGTCTAACTCTGCTGCTCTTTCCTCATAGCCCTGCACATTTTTCTTCTTCAAGTATATATCCAATTCCCTTTTAAAAGTTACTATTGAATCTGCTTCCACCACCCTTTCAGGCAGTGCATTCCAGATCATCATAAACTGCTGTTTGTTTTTAAAAATCTACTCCTCTCCGCTCTGGTTCTTGAGCCAGTTATCTTCAATCTGTATCATCTAGTTGGTGACTCTGCTGCCAGTAGAAAAAGATTCTTCCAATTTACTCTATCAAAACCCCTCGTAATTTTGAACGCCTCTAATAAATCCCTTAACCTTCTCTGCTCTAAGGAGAACAATTCCAGCTTCTCTAGTGTCTCCCCCTCATCCCTGGTACCATTCTAGTAAACTTCCTCTGCAGCCTCTCCGAGGAATGATTTATTATGATTGGAAAATTAAGAATGAGCTGTTGTTAATTGAAAAGCCCAACAAATTTATTTGCCATAAATTGAGGATTCTGTGTACTTGTTTTAATACATTTACCTTAAACAAAGTTTTGTTTTCTGTTCCAGGTTCGCTATGGATCACTGAAGTTGAGAGCGAAGAAGAGACCCCAATGTAGTTACATCACCACAGGATAAAAGGAAACATTTTGTGAATGTTTCTGCTGATCATGACTTGACCTGACTCTCTGCAGTTTGATTTCTGTTGTAAATATTTTAATTTTCTAAAAAGCTGCGACTCGGTGGTTGCTACATATTCCTCTTTGTCTTCCTGACTCATCCTGCTGAGATGGCCCAGCAAATGAGGACTGCATTTCTTGTAGGGGTGTCCTGTGATAATGGGATTTGAAAATAATGCGTATTGTTGGCTGGCAATTTTAAGTCATTAACGGGAAAAGTAATCTTTTAGTCATAAACTTGTGTATTGTTATACTTCAGGAGAAAAGTTAACCAAGGAACCGTACAAAGGAGAATTGGGCAAACAAGTCGTAGATTGATTTATTTCAAGGAGAAAATACTTAATGTTTTCAGAATTACTGGAGCAGCTCACGGAAGCTTTGAATTTGAGCTATGATTACAACAACAAAAATATTCTAAATGCATCTTCGTCATGGAAGTGTGCACTTGACTGACAGAAATCATACTTACGACAGCATTTTCAGTAATGATTTGCTAACTATCTGGGTTAATATTTGAAATGTTCATTGTGATGTGTGTGTTTCAGATGGAATGCTTCAAAAGTTGTGTACAGTATTTAAAGTCAAAATGCAAAATATTTAGTGTTTTGAAATGCAAATATCTCAAACGCTTGCATGTTTTTATACATTTTGTAAAGATCATTGGGTGCCTTCAGCACTTTAAATCGGTTGGTGTATGCTGTAAATCCTTCAACTTTCTACATGTTAAATATACTGATCTTATTTCAGTAGCAAGTGCTTGGGGAAATTGTTGTGTGTACTCTTGAATGTTAAGTGTTCTTGGGATTCTGACATTCAGATAAATGTTGGCACTGTAGTACATGACTATTTATTTACCAGGTCCTCAAATAACTAACTGAAGTTGTTGCTGGCTTTATTTTTGATATGTAGAGTGCAGCTGAGCTGCAATACATGTACAGATTAGTGCAAGACTTCAAGCTTTTATTTGTAATAAATCTACTTCTGATAGTAAAAGTTTTGCCTCAGTCAGTTGCTCTTCGCATACTGTATGTAATTTCTGCATATCGACTGGTGGAAGTGCAAAGGACCAATCATGCCGGTCATTCCAAATTTTGTATTGAAGCATTTTCTGTTATATCCAACAAAAGGTTGATTCGCTATACAATAGTGTTTTGCTAGCACGGAACCCATTCAGTAGCATTACTTTGTATTGATTCAAGGAATATTTTTTCTTAACACTTTGATTTATTAGAAATAGTTTACGGGTCATCTTTCTGCCCTCGCCCCATTATATTTCCCTCCAGTCTTCCCCAGTCCAGCCTGGTTTAATTTCTTCCTGTCGCCTTTGTGCTGGCATTGACACTATTTTCCCATTTTGTTTTGTCGTACTCTTCTTCCATCGCTAAACTGGCCACAAAGATGCTCATTTTTCATTTAAATGTGAAATGCTTCTTTGTCATTTGAACGCTTCAGTATCAAATGACTCAGTGGTAGCAATATTGTCTGAGTCAGAGATCATGGATTCAAGCCCCATTCAAGGACTTCAGTACATAGTCTAGACTGATGAGTTCAGTGCACTGAACTAGAGTTGTTGCACTATCTGGTAATCTTTTGAATGAGAGGTTAAACCAACGCCTTGTCTGCCTGTTCAGGTGGGTGTAAATGATCCCATTGCACTATTCGAAGAAAAGCAAGAGAGTTCTGGTGACCTGGCCAACAATATCAAACTTCCTGTGCACAAATTGGCTGCCATGTTTTTTCTACATGACGAGAGTCACTTCAAAGGTAACCCATTGTTTGTGAAGCACTTTGGGACATCCTGAGGACTTGCAAGGTGTCCTCGCACATCTGGGCAGAGTATAAGGAAAAAACTTGTTGTATTTGTACCTTTTCCTCAAAACTAACACTCCTTATCCCCCACTCGACCCCCCACCCCCCCCTTCCCACCGTCGTTAAACTTGATCCAAGCCTGGTGTAAACTGACCATTATGCAGTGATTTTAACCTGGCAACACTCCTGCTCTTATGAGGTACATTGCCCTTGGGCTTTGAAACACCTTGGTATAAATGGCTTCAATGTTTATAATGCAGTGTAAAGAAGTGCTCCTCATCCATCCTCTCCCCTGCCCATGCCCCCCAGCAGGACCAGACCAAACAACAATTTGAGGCTAATCTTATAGCTGTTACATTTTGCTATATGGTAACGTGTGCCTTTTCGCCAGGAGCCATTAAAAATTTTGAGTCTCATTAGTTACTTTAACATTCTCTGTTCTCTTTTTAAAAAAAAAAAAAAAACATTAGGCTTGACATGAAGATAAATAGGTTAAAATGTCAAAGCAAAAAAGAATTTTTTAAAAGAATTATGTACATATCAATGTGGATATGACTACCAATGTGATACTGAAGTTGGTAATTGTTACTCAATAACCTTGAAAGATGAAATAACTTGCATCTATATAGTACCCCTCACATTGAACCATGTCTCAATGCACTTTACATGGACAGCAGGATGGTGAGTGGGGGACATGAAGAATTAAGATGTTCAAGATTGATTTTTTAGAGGCTTTCCAAGTATGAGATAACGAAGCAAAGTGCTTTTGGGAAAAGAGTTTTGAGAGCAGGGGCTAAGTGCAGAAAGGAACTGTTTCCAAGGGTGGAAAAGAGGGAACAGAGAACTAGTTGGGAGTGCGGAGTTGTTGGAGTAGAAGGTGCAATGGGACTTGCAGTTGGAGAAAATTACTGAGCTAAGATCGTGGGACCATGGGAGAATTTGTAGATGAGGATCTTGAAGTTAATGCTGTGGGTGATGAACAGCTCAGGGAACAAGGATCGGGTGCATTGAACTTTTTAGAAACATAGAAGATAGCAGGAGTAGGCCATTCGGCCCCTCGAGCCTGCTCTGCCATTCAATGAGATCATGGTTGATCATCCAAACTCCTTACCCTGACCCTGCCTTCTCCCCATATTCCTTGATCCCTTTAGCCTTAAGAAATATATCTTAAGAAATATTGCAAGGGAGTACGTGGCCCATAGAGATCTGGAGCACTCGCACCCATCATAATGAAGTGTTTTGAGAGACTGGTCCTGGCTCACATCAAAGCCAGTGTTCCCGCCTCTCTTGACCAACACCAGTTTGCCTATCGTGCAAACAGATCAATGGAGGATGCAATCATAACTGCTCTACACTCTGCACTGAATCACTTAGCTGGTAAAGAGACCTACATCAGAATGCTGTTCATAGACTACAGCTCAGCATTCAACACTATCGTCCCCAACAAGCTGACCACCAAACTCCACACTCTTGGCCTGAACACTTCCCTCTTCAACTGGACCCTGGACTTCCTAACAAACAGACCCCAGTCTGTCAAATTAGGTAACCACACCTCCCCGCCCCCCCCCCCCCCCCCCCCCCGACCCTGAACACGGGGGCCCCACAAGGATGTGTGCTGAGCCCCCTCCTCTACTCCCTCTTCACCCACGACTGTGTGGCTGTTCATGGTTCCAACACCATCATCAAGTTTGCAGATGATACCACGGTGGTAGGCCAGATCACTAACAACGATGAGTCAGCCTACAGGGAGGAGGTCCAGCATCTCGTGAAGTGGTGCGCCGATAACAACCTGGCCCTTAACATCAAGAAAACCAAGGAAATCATTGTGGACTTCAGGAAGTCTAAAGGCGGAAGTCACACCCCCATCCACATCCATGGGGCTGTGGTGGAAAGGGTGGACAGCTTTAAGTTCTTCGGAGTCCACATCACGGAAGACCTCTCCTGGTCCCTCAATACCTCCTCTCTGGTGAAGAAGGCCCAGCAGCGCCTATATTTCCTAAGGAGGCTGAAGGGATGTAACCTGTCACCCCTGATCCTCTCTAACTTTTACCGCTGCACAATAGAGAGCATCCTGACGAACTGTATCATAGTATGGTATGGCAGCTGTAGCTCCTATGACCGGAAAGCCCTGCAGCGGGTAGTCAAAACTGCCCAACGCATTACCGGCACCCGGCTACCGACCATAGGGCAGCACGGTGGCATAGTGGTTAGCACTGTTGCCTCACAGCGCCAGGGACCCGGGTTCGAATTTGGCCTCGGGTGACTGTGTGGAGTTTGCACATTCTCCCCGTGTTTGCGTGGGTTTCCTCCGGGTGCTCCGGTTTCCTCCCACAGACCAAAAGATGTGCGGGTTAGGTTGATTGGCTATGATAAATTGACCCTTAGTGTTAGGGGGATTAAATACGTGGGGTTACGGGGATAGGGTGGGATATGTGTTGGTGTAGGGGTTACGGGGATCGGGTGGGATATGTGTCGGTGCAGGCTCGATGGGCCGAAATGGCCTCTATCTGCACTGTGGGGTTTCTGTGATTCTGTGATAGAGCACATATATCAGAAACGCTGTTTATGGAGGTCACGGACCATCATCAAAGACCCTACCCACCCCAGCCACAGTCTGTTCGCCCCCCTGCCATCTGGGAGACGCTACAGATGCATTCGCACCTGAACGACCAGATTTAGGAACAGCTTCTTTCCCAGGGCTGTCATCCTACTGAACTCCACAAATAAACTCTAAAGCCTGCACATCTGCCAATGCACTTTATTATGTTTATGTTAATGTATTACAAGCCAAATGAATGTTGAATGTTTAAATGTCTTCATCTAAATGTACACACTCGGGAGCCGCAAGCCTACATTTCGTTGTACTGCACTTGTGCACTAACAATGACAATAAAGTTGATTATTATTATTATTATTAGTGGTGGTCGCTGATGACATCATTAGAGAATTCAGTCCTCGAGGTGATGAAGGCATGGATTGCCGTTTGGGGAGAGGGAGGTTGGGGCTCAAGCAGCCAGTGGGTGAGAATAACAGCTGAGTCTGTCCGAATGGCAAGAATGTGGTTTTGCCTGAGTGGACAGTTGGGGAGGTAGGTGGTGATGGAGCCAGAGGCACAAAAGTGCTGACATGAACTGAAAAGAATGCTATTAATTTTGCTCAGATTCAATTGCAGGAATTTTGGCTCCCTCAGGACTTGATGTAAGACAGGTGGGTAAGATGTAATTGCCAAGGGTGGCAGAGATGTAGAACAGGGAGTCATCATTTAAAAACTGACCCTGTTCTTGCAATGATCATGCTAAAGGGTAGCAATTAGATGAAAAATAAGTGGGCTGAAGGGTAGAGGCACAGGGCACAACCTTTCATGACCTAGATGCTCCAAAGCACTTTACTTCCAATGAAGTACATTTAAAAGTATAGTCATGGTTGTAACATAGGAAGCGCAGCAGCCAATTTGCAGACAGCAGTGAGATAATGACCAGATAATGTTTTGGTGGTGTTGGTTGAGGGATAAATATTGGCTGGGACACCGGGAGAACTCCCCTGCTCTTCGAAATAGTGCCATGGGCTCTTTTACATCCAATGGAGAGGGCAGATGGGTCTTTAGTTTAACGTACTATCTGAAAGATGGCACCTCTGACAGTGTAGCACACTTTGAGCACTGCACTGAAGTCTCCAGTGTTGTGTATGTACCTTTAAGAGAGAACTGCTTTTATACTGTAGTACCGGCAGTGACCACACCTGTATAAAAAGCCGTAGCAGCCTTCTGTACTTTCAGTTCCAGCATACCCTCTGTTCAGTAAACACCTGTTATTACCGTTCTCCTGCAGTCCGTGTGTTATTGATACGCGGACACTACACTGGCGATGAGCAGGTTCGAACTCACCTGCAGTAGTGTATCACCTCACGGGGATCCATCCCTGAAAAGAAGCTTCTTGGAGGTCGAAGTCAGAGCAACGGGCGTCGACCGCGGGCAACTGCCCAGTGATCCATCGGAGTTCAGAGAATCGCAGGGGAGGCTGTGGAGAGCTGGGCTTGGCTCCCCAGTCAAGGTGTTCCAGCAAATCGTGCTGGTAGCAGGTAGTGCGCTGACCCTTCCGGACTGCGGTGGGCTTGAGCTCGATCGAGCGGCTCTGCAAGGGGGCCGTGCAGCGTCGTCGGGAAGGAAAAGAGAGAGAGAGGGTGGAGCGCACAGGGCGCGGTCGGTGCTCAAGAGCCGGGCAGCGTTAGAGAAAATAAAACGAGGGGAAGGAAAAGAGACGCGCAGTGGACAGCGTCGAAAAAGAATAAAACTAAGGAATTTAACGAACAAAAGAGAGACGCGCCGAAGTCACGGGGCACCACCATTACTATTTAGAATGCTAGGAGCAGCATTGGCAGCAAGGGGAAGAAGGAAAAGCGCGGGAGGCGCCATTTTAATCCATTGGGGAAGAAGGAAAAGCACGGGAGGCGCCATTTTAAACCACCCAAGATGCTGAAGAGTGGCAGTATCACTGCTTTCGACAACGAAATAGAAGACTGGACCACGTATGTGGAAAGAATTGAAGTGTACTGCAAGGCAAATCAGGTGGCCGATGGAAAGAAGGCGTCGGTATTATTAAATTTGATGGGCGCGAGAACGTACGGCCTATTGCGGAATTTAATTACCCCAGCTAAACCAATGGAGAAAAGCTTTGAAGAGATTGTCAATATCTTACAGGAACATCTAAACCCTACACCGCTGCTGATAGCAGAAAGATTCAAGTTCCATAAAAGAAACCAGCACAAAGATGAGAGTAATGCTGACTATCTTACGGAACAACGCAAGTTATCGAAGCACTGCCAGTTCGGAGCAGGACTGGCAGATACCTTAAGGGATAAGTTTGTCTGCGGGCTCCAGAGTGAAGGAACCCAGAAACGACTACTTTCGGAAAAGGACCTGACGCTAGAAAAGGCTTTCAGCGTGGCAGTATCCTACGAAGCAGCAGCACGGGGAGCTGCGGAAATACAACAGAAACCGCAAGAATATAGCACCAACAAAATGGCATATGGAGCAAAAAAGTGCTATCGCTGTGGCATAACAACCCATGTCCAGAAGGACTGCTGGTTTAAGGACAAAGTATGCAGGCAATGTGGAAAAGTGGGACACATAGCAAGAGTCTGCAGGTCGGGAAAGAAAACCAACACGAAAAGAACTACTAAGGAAAAGTACAAGAAAGTAAAAAAAATGACAGTAGTTCAGAAGATCAGGAGAGTGATAATGACTCCGGGAGCAGGAGACTAAGTTGTCTAAAGTTACATAACGTGATTGCAAAGGAGGATCACCGAACCATTTGGGTCACCCTCATGATAGCAGGGTCCCAAGTAAAGATGGAATTGGACACAGGATCAGCCCTAACTGTCATGAATCGATGAGACTATGAGCGGCTATTCTCACATATACCCTTGAAGGACACGTCCATTGTCTTGAAGACATACGGGGCAAAAAGTCTACCCCAGAGGAAAAATAAGGGTGCCCGTTAAATACAACAGCAAGGAAACACAGAAACTGTATCTATATATACTACAAGATGGAGGACCACCATTATTGGGACGTGAATGGATCCGAAAAATACAATTGATTGGCATTCCATTCAGGCGCTAACTGTGGCTGACAAAAAGGATGACGACGTCACACCTGGACGACTGTCAAAAATTCTAACTGACGCGAAAGAGGTGTTCCAACAAGGACTTGGGACTCTAAAAGGAGTAACGGCAATGATAAAAATTGAAGATAACACAAACCCAAAATTTTTTAAGGCCAGACCGGTACCGTACGCCCAGCCGTCGAAGCAGAGCTGGAGAGTCTGGAGTGTTCGGGTGTGCTGTCCAAGGTGGACTGGAGCGAGTGCGCCACACCCATCGTTCCTGTAATGAAGAAATCATTGAGCAGCACGCCTGGGGAGCCGAAGAAGGTTCGCATCTGTGGGGACTTTAAGGTAACTGCGAACCCAGTCCTGCACACAGTACAATATCCACTTCCACGGAAAGAAGATATTTTCGCCTCACTATCTGGAGGGAAACGCTTTACGAAGATTGATCTGGCCCAAGCGTATCTACAAATGGAGGTAGAAGAAGCATCTAGAAAATACCTCACGATAAACACTCACAAAGGTCTTTACCAGTACAACCGACTGGTATTCGGGGTAGCATCAGCTCTGGCTATTTGGCAGAGGGCGATGGAACAAGTCCTGCAAGGGATCCCGGGGACCCAGTGTTATTTGGACGACATCCTGGTTACGGGCGAAAATGACAGTGAACACCTTGCCAACCTGGAGCAGGTGCTCACTAGATTACAAGAATATGGGCTACGAGCCAACCGCCCCAAATGCGAGTTTTTCAGGAAACAAATCTCGTATTGCGGCCACATGATTGATGAGGAGGGGTAACATCAGTCCCCAGACAAGTTTGAGGCAGTAGTCAAAGCTCCAGCACCGGAAAAAGTGTCGCAACTGAGGTCGTTGCTCGGGTTGGTGAACTACTAACATAAGTTCTTGCCAAATTTATCTACAATTCTGCACCCACTGAACGCCCTGCTGCAAACTGTAGTAGCATGGAAATGGAGTGATGAGTGTAAGTGTGCCTTTCAGAAATGTAAATGCCTAATCACTTCAAAAGAAGTATTGGCCCACTACAATCCAACACTGCCGATTCGGTTGGCATGTGATGCGTCTCCCTACGGCATTGGAGCGGTGCTGTCACACAAATTCCTTGACGGTTCAGAGAGGCCAATAGCCTTTGCGTCGCGCTCGTTAACCTCAGCCGAGCGTAACTACGCCCAGATTGACAGGGAGGCCCTCAGCCTGGTGTGGGGGGTGAAGAAGTTCAATCACTATCTGCACGGGTAGAAATTCACCCTACTGACTGATCACCAGCCTCTTGTCTCCATTTTTAACCCAAAGAAGGGCGTTCCGGTAATGACGGCGCAACGGCTGCAAAGATGGTTCCTTTTTCTAGGGGCACATCAATACGACATAGAGTACAAGGGTACGAAACAGCATGGAAATGCTGATGGGCTGTCGCGCCTGCCGTTGCCTACGGTGGAGAAAGCACCTGCAGTGGACCCTGTTGAGATATTCCATTCGACCACAGTCGAATGTCTACCTGTTACAAACTCAAGTATAGAGAAGGAAACCCGAAATGACCCGACACTCTCTCGGGTCTATGATTTGATGGTGAAGGGATGGCCAGCACATGGCGACTCACTGTTGCCAGCATTCTCGCCAAGGAGAGAACAGCTGTCAGTGTGCCAAGGGACCTTGATGTGTGGATCCCGAGTGGTAATTCCACCCAAGTTGAGAGATAGAGTGCTCAATGAGCTTCATAAGGGTCATCTGGGAGGGGTAAAAATGAAGAGCCTAGCCAGGGCGTTTGTGTGGTGGCCGGGAATCGATAAAGAAATCGAGGATATGACCAAGAGATGCACAGGATGCCAGAAAGTCCAAAACGCTCCATCACAGGCCCCGCTACACCCATGGGAGTGGCCCTCATCTCCATGGCAACGGGTGCACATTGATTTTGCTGGTCCATTTATGGACTCAATGTTTTTAATCGCCGTGGATGCACATTCGAAATGGCCAGAGGTCATCAAAATGTCCTCCACCACCACGGAAAAAACTATTGCAGTCCTACGGACCATCTTTGCCAGGAATGGCTTGCCAGAACAGATTTGCTCCGACAATGGATCACAGTTTGTGTCCGAGGATTTCCGGAGGTTTTTGAGGAATAATGGGGTAAAATATTACACATCTGCCCCATATCATCCAGCCACAAATGGATTGGCTGAGAGGTTTGTTCAGACCTTTAAAAAAGCAATAAAGGCGATGTATAACGACGACATACCACTACAACACAAGGTGGATAATTTCTTGTTTGCTTACCGGAATGCGACACATGCAATCACCAGCCAAGCTCCAGCCATAATGTTCTTTAACCGAAGGTTAAGATGTCACCTGGATTTGCTCAAACCAAACATAAGACGAGATGTTGAGGATAAGCAATTCCAGCAATCAATGAGAAGCCAACCAGGAGCTTCAAGATAGGGCAACCAGTCTTGGCCCGCGACTACCGAACAGAAAAATGGCAGCCAGGAACGATATGCACACAGCAGGGACCGCTAATGTACACAGTGGACGTTGGAGAGAGCATCGTGAGACGCCATGCTGACCAGATTCTAGAATCACAGGAACAAGCCAAACCCATACCATGAGCATGCGCACCTGGTGATGAACCCGAAGTACAGATTGCGTCTACCTCAGAATCAGTGGTATTGGAAGCTGATGAACCAACCAATGACAATGAGCCAGAATCGACTCCACCGCAAGAACAGGATACTCGAGAAAGGTGCTATCCAGACAGGATCAGGAAGCCTCCTCAAAGACTGAATTTATAAATGATTACTTCAGTTGATGTATATAGTACAGAGAAAATTGTAATTGTAATTAGTTATTATTTAATTGTTAAATGAATGTTATGTACTGTTTATCTAAAAGGGGAGGAATTGTTGTGTATGTACCTTTAAGAGAGAACTGCTTTTATACTGTAGTACTGGCAGTGACCACACCTGTATAAAAAGCCGTAGCAGGCTTCTGTACTTTCAGTTCCAGCATACCCTCTGTTCAGTAAACACCTGTTATTACCGTTCTCCTGCAGTCCGTGTGTTATTGATATGCGGACACTACATCCAGGTTAGATTATGTGTTCAAGTCTGTGGTGTGCGAATTGAACCCGCAACCTTCTGACTCCAGCAAAAGCGCTATCCTGGAACCAAGGCTGACATCAGAGGTGAACAAGTGCTCCAGAAGGAGAAGCCAGGTAAGGAGGTTTGTTGATTGCATTGGGACAGGTAGGAATATAGCAGGAAGAGCGCAATGAGTTAGACTGAAGAGGACGGGTAGGGAGGAAAACAGTCAAAGACAACATTTGATTTGAGGAGAAAGGAAATAAAAACTTGCATTTTATAATAAAAACTCGCCTTTTCCAACCTCCGGATGTCCAATGCACTTTACAACTGCTTGAAGTACTTTTGAGGTGTAGTCACTTGTAACGTAGGAAGCACTGCAGCCAATTTGTGCACAGCAAGGACCCACAAAACGCAGAGTGATAAAAACAGATTATCTGGTCATTAGGTGTTGGTTGAGGGATAAATATTGCCCAGGACACTGGGGAGAACTCACCTGCTTCCTGCTCTTCTTTGAAATAGTGCCCTGGGATCTTTTACGTTCACCTGAAAGATGGCACCTCTGACAGCATCGCACTCCCGTAGTACTGCACTTGAGCGTCACTCTAGATTTTGTGCTCAAGTCTCGAGTGGAGTCCGTGAAAGAATGGAAACAACTGAGCCACGGCTGACCCAGAATACCATGGTCACTGCTGCACAAGATCTCATTCATGATTTTGACCAGGATAATCGGTGCTGTGGATAGATCAAAAATCTGATTTGAGGCTTTTTTTTGAAAAATGAATACTGGGAAAGGTGGACAAAGATTTTGTTGATGTGTTTGAGGATCGTGAAGCGAAGCAACAGGTTGGAAATACGGCAGTAGTTAAATAGGATGATGGAGTTGAGGGACAGCTATTTTAGAAAGGGGTGATAAGGGCACTGTTGAAATGAATGGGAGAGTAACAAGGTTCAGACAAGGTTGGCGATGTTACTGACGTAGTTGGGAGTATTCTATAGGGTTTCAGAGAAGAGCAACAAGAATGATCCCAAATACAAAAGGAAAGATTATAGAAGCTTATCCTTTATAGTCCAGAAAGAAGGCTGAATGAGGATATTATTGAGATATATGAATTACATAGAATTTAAGTACAGTAACAGGCCATTTGGCCCAAATGGTCTATGCCGGTGTTTATGCTCCACACGAGCCTCCTCCCACCCCTCTTCATCTCACCCTATCAGCATATCCCTCTATTACTTTCTCCCTCATGTACGTACCTCGCTTCCCCTTGAATGCATCTATCCTATTCGCCTCAACTACTTCATGTCGTGGCAAATTCCACATTCTAGGCACTCTGGGTAAAGAAGTTTCTCCTGAATTCCTTCATGGATTTATTCATGACTATCTTATATTTATGGCTCCCAGTTTTGGACTCCACCACAAATGGAATCATCTCTGTGTCTACCTTATCAATATCATAATTTTAATGAACTCTATCAGGTCACCTCTCCGCATTCTCTTTTCTGGACAAAAGAGCCCCCAGCCTGTTCAGTCTTTACTGATAGGTATAACCTCTCAGTTCTGGTATCAAACTTGTAAACCTTTTTTGCACCTTCTCCAGTGACTCTATATTCTTTTTGTAATATGGAGACCAGAACTGTACCCAGTACTCCAAGTGGTTTACCAAAGTTCTGTACAAGTTTAACATAACCTCTCCACTTTTCAATTCTATTCCTCTAGAAATGAACCCCAGTCTTTTATTTCCATTTTTAAGGCCTTGTTAACCTGCGTCGCTACTTTTAATGATTTATGAATGTGTATGTCGAGATCTCTTTGCTCCTCTACCCCATTTAGACTCTTATTTACCCAGGAGTATGTGGCTTCCTATTCCTTCTATCAAAATGCACCACCTCACACTTATTGAAATTGAAATTCATTTGCCAATTACATGCCCATTCTACAAGTTAACAAGTCTTCTTGTATTTTGTCTCAGTCTTCCTCAGTGTTAACCATACCCCCTAATTTGGTGTTACCTGCAAATTTTGAAATTGTACTTCTGATTACCAAGTCCAAATTGTTTATGTAAATGGTGAACAACAGTGATCCCAGCACTGATCCCTGTGGAACACCATTTTCCACCTTACGCCAGCCTGAATAATACCTACTCTGTTGTTCTGAGGTATATGAAGTTGTTACAAATTTTTGATCTGCACTTAACATTCTCTTGGGCTCAGTTCACTGGACACTCCTGTTAATGGACTTGATGTCAAAAATTTACCGTTACATTACTTTTTTTGAACATCACAAGATTGTATTAACAAATCTCATTGTCTCAAACTGATATGGAATGTGAGGAACACAATTTTGCTCGCCAATTCATCGAGGTCCAGCAACTGTGTTGCACCTATAAGAAAAGCAAAATACTGCGGATGCTGGAAATCTGAAATAAAACAGAAAATGCTGGAAACACTAAGCAGGTGTAAGATTCGAAAATTTTCAGCAAAAATCAAGCAAGAAAACTGGATAAAATAAGACTGTTTATTGACCAAAGTAAGCTTGCACAGAAAAACCTTTGATAAAAGGGCATACAAAATGGCCGCCAGGCCCCGTGATCAGTTTCTGAACCAGTTTATTTCTGTTACTGCAAGCTAGACAGGCTTGTGGATTGAAGACAGTAAACCCGCGAAAGCCAGTATCTGGGAACCGAAACTCAGAGCAACAGCATATATATTCAATGGATTATAAGTACAGGATGGGGCCCATCAAGATATGGGCGGACAATGTAAAAACACTTATACCCATTTATTGTACAAAGGAAAAACCGTTTAGCAGCCATCAAGGAAAATGTCCGGACCGATCAATATGCGAACCGAGCCGCGGTGACAATGCAAAGGACATTAACAGACATTATCGGCCAGGAAGGCCAGTTCAAGTTATCACCGGCTCCGTTACAAGACAAAGCGCCCCTGCAGAGATCTCTGCCCGCCAAAATTAATACAAAGACAGGACTATGATTTGGCGGGAGATAAGACTGTCCCAAAAGAGTATAACTATGGATTGAAAGTCCATCTAAGTCACTTCTTCACTGCTACGGCTTCTTGTTGGGCGACTTCAGGCTTCCATTTCTTCAAGAACTTTCTTCTACGAGGAACGAACGAAGGGCGGACGGTGCCCGGATCGGCGCCTCTTCCACTTCGGCAGATCGATGAAAACGTTTTCGTCTTTTTAAAGACGGACGGTTTTGGAAAAAGGACAACGTGGCCGGTGTTCAGCCAAACAAGGCTCGGCCACGACGAGAAGACGACAAGGGTGGCCCGGGTACTGGGGTCGGGAGATCATCGACGACCCAGGCCGACGGAGAAGAAACCCTCTGGAGAACCGGCGATCGATGCCACAAGATTCTCCCATGTGCATAACCTGCATCTAGGTCTACTCCACGAACAAAAATCCACGACAGGCCTAGTGGATCTCAACCTTGACGAGCGCTCATCGAGGCTGGGTCTACCCCACCGCCTCGAGGGAGGAGAGAATATCGACTGCGCCAGAAGCTTCCAATCCACGTGACGACGGGAAGCGGTGTCAAAAAGGCTGCATACCCCTTTTCGCGATTTTGAGAGTGGTGAGCATGATCCCAAGTTCCCCAGGTCGAAACTTAGTTTAGGTATAGGGGAGGGAGTTAAGGGAAATCATAATGTGTTTCCCCTTTTACGATGTGCCGTGTGTTCCCCATTTCCATAGAGTCAAGTTCATAAATTTGTGCATGATTGTAGTTACTTTAATCTGTGCCTATGACATGTATTTTGTAATGCTTCAAACTGTTCAAAAATAAAAGCATCCATTTCGTGCTATTCAGCCTGGTCTATTGAGTCCTCTTCTCTGCACTACTGTTCTCTGCATCTAAGTCCAAGGTCTAGAACCGTAGGGGGGGTGGGTCGAACCACTCAAGGGTAATTCTTGCACGAAGCCTGGCAGGGGGCCAGAACGGGCAAGAGAGCAGGAAAAAAACCCCTACAGAAATGGCGACCGCGGCAGGACCTTGGCAGCAGGAAAGTAGTGTGTTCGATCAAGATCTGAATAAACGAAATGTGATGGATGAAAGAATAGCAGATTATGTTTTCGGAAAAGTCAACCTCACAAAACAATGGATATCTGATCTACTAAGGGATAGGCGCCCGCTAGACGCAGCCATCAAGTGGACAGCGGGTAGAGAGCATAAGAAATCTGTAGAAAAGGCGGTCTGGCTGATGTGCTACAAGAAGCAAGTCCAGCTTTTGGACCGGGTAGTTGCAGCACAGACAGTCCAGATCAACGGCTTGCTTAAAGACGTAGAGGAAAAGGTTGCGGGAGGTCAAAAACTGATTGAATCGCTTGACGCGCTGAATCAGGAGCGCCGCTCTGTAATTCGCTGCCACGAAACCCGGGTAGAATATTTAAAATGTCAGGTCGTTGAGGGCAAGGCCAGTGAAGGTAGAATGAGAGAGAGGTGTTTCCGTCTAGCCAAACAAGTAGATGCCCAAGAGGAAAAGCTCCTGGGAGCCAGGGCAGCATATAAGATGGCCATGGAGGATAGATCTGAGAACACCGACCACAGCGCTTGCCGCCGGGAGCTAGAGGACCTGAGAAAGGCCCTAGCGAAGGCAAACGGGTTGGTGTGTCTCATAAATCCACCAGTGAGTCAGCTGTTGCTAGCCAAGGAATCCAAAAGACCGATTCCACAAGAGGCAGTTGGGGTACCAACCCCCGAACCCTCTGCGCCTCCTGCCTATGAGGAGTCTTGGACTCCGGGACAGGAGACGGAGACGGTAGAGGAAGAGAGCCCTGAGGTAGAGCAACCCCAGACAGTAGAGTCGGGGCCGGCGCCGATGTGTCCAACGAGACACCGGAGGCTCGGTCCAAATGAAGAAAATGGCGATGACGGACCCCTTGAGAGTCAGATCATAATGCCTCATAGCGCACGACAGCTAAGAGAGATGATAAGTCACATCCCAAAACTCTCCGAGTCAGGAGATCCCTCCGTGCATTTCAGGGACGTGGAGCAGACCGCAGCAGTCAATGACTGCGACGGGGTTGAACAGTCTAAAATGCTGCTGTTCTCCCTGGACAGTTCGCTCCTCCAGTGTCTCCCTGACGAGAGCAAGAGAGGGCACAGGGACTATGAGTTGCTACGGGATGAGATTCTGGAGATCATGGGAGAGGGGGACGGAACTCCGTTCCTCCGTTTAGAAAAGACAGTGCAGCTAGAGGGAGAACCCCCACGGGTTTTCGCCGACAGGTTGTGGCCAGTGTATCGGCGCAGCTGCCCGGGCGGGCCGGCCCGGGCCGGGCTGGATGGCGAACAAAGGGCTCACTGGCTTCGGTGCCTGGTAGCAGGTTGCCTGCCAGTAGTGAAGGAACAGGCCAAAGCATGGTTTGACCCCACTAACGCCCGCTCCACGGAGGAAGTAGTACTAGATCAGCTCACGATCAGTTATAGAAACAACAAGGGCAAGAAAACGCCTGTTGTGAAAGGAAGGGTGCATGAGGTGAGACCCGCAGCCTCTGCTAAAAAGGAATGGCGTCAGGAGGGAAATCGCCATCCCCAAGCCAATAGCAGTTGTTACGGGTGTGGGAAGGAGGGTCATTGGCGCAAGGACTGTAGGAATCCTTGGAAGGATAAGAGGGAGAGAGCGTTCGCCGCAGCCCAAGATCAAGCCCAAGCCCGAGTCGCCAACGGCCCGAGAGTTTACCCAACACCAGCACAACCACAAGTGCAGGCCGCTGCCCCAACACCAGTCCAGAACCCAACCGTAGCCTCTGCCCCGAATAAAGGGGGTGGTGCGGTTGTGGACCCCGCTGCGATCGAGTCAGTCTTGGAGACTATGCGGTCTCTGATGACCTGGCAGGGGAAGGTAGCGGTTGCTAACAGCCCTATCGCCCCCGAGACCCCAGCCGAAACACCTAAATGACTGATGCCCGCGCAGCCCGTCTACTTGTGTCCGCTCCGCTATGACGCTTGGAGAAGACCTGTGGTGGAGATGGAGGTGGAGAAACAAAGGGGTAGTTACCTGTTGGATACGGGAGCTTCGTGTACCGTGATCCACACGGACAAACCTTTTGCCTCACCTCTGTCCGCCCAGGCTCCATATTTAGTAGCGGGTTTCACAGGTGGAGAACAGGCTGGCGCGTACTCCCTCCCGCTCTCCATTCAGTTGGGAGCGCTCCACACCACATGGACGTGCATCCTATTGAAGTGGAATCAGGGGGGGTGGGGAAGGCATCCTCGGGGCTGATTTCTTGGTGGAACACGGGATCCTCGTGGACCTGAGAAATCACTGTCTCTGGGGAGCCGAGGGCGGTTTAGGTAAGGTAGTCGTAATCCCGGGGAAGGAAGAAAAGGGGGCCCTGTGCACTATGAAGCCGTCAGGAGGTTACAATCTCGAGCTCATGGTAACAAACGTCCCAACGGACTTGCAGGCGCGTGTGTCAGAAAATCTGACCGCGTTCGCCACCCACAAGCACGACTGTGGGAGAGTCACTGGGTTTGAAGTCAGCGTAGACGGGGACCCCATGATCCGACCCCAAAAGCAGTATAATTTCCCCAAGGAGGCAGAACCCGACATGGAGACAGCAATATCTTCATTGGTACAGCAGGGCGTGTTGAGGACGATAGCCACCCACGAGAACTCCCCATTATGGCCGGTAAAGAAACCGGACAATTCGTGGAGAGCCACGGTGGACTACAGAGTCCTCAATAGTAATATCCCAGCCTGCGCGCCCACGGTAGCAGCAGTTGCAGACTTAATAGGGAGTATTCCAGCATCGGCGACCACATTCACGGTGCTGGACATCTCGAACGGTTTTTGGTCCATTCCGCTGCGGCGGGAGGACCAGTACAAGTTTGCCTTTACTTTCAAAGGGCAACAGTACACTTGGAACTGCTTACCACAGGGTTTTCACAACAGCCCCAGCATTTTCCATCAGTGCATGGCGGGGAGTTTGAAAGAGTTCAGCCAGCCCAACCAGATAGTGCAGTATGTGGACGACTTACTCCTGTTCACAGATACAAGGGAGCAGCACGGCCCACTGTTAGCCGAATTGTTGGAACTGTTAGAAAGGAAGGGTTTCAAAGTAAACCCAAAGAAAGCCCAGATCGGCCAGCAGGAAGTTAAATTCCTGGGTCTGGCCATCCGCGCTGGGGAAAGAGCCATAGATAAGGCCAGACGGGAATCTATACAAGATCTGCCGATTCCCAACACAGTAACGGGTGTAAGGTCCTTTTTGGGATTGACCGGGTACTGCAGAGATTTCATCGAGGACTATGCTGCCACAGCGGCCCCGCTACTTCGACTCTTACACAAGGGAGTCGAGTGGTCTTGGGACGAGGGGTGCCAGGCAGCATTCGAGAAGTTGAAAAGAGATCTGCAGACCGCGCCAGCCCTAGGGGCCATAGATGGGGGAGAGGAGTTCTTTCTGGAGGTAGCCGCTAGTGGGGACAGCCTGAGCGCAGTGCTGCTCCAAGAGCGGCACGGCAAGCTAAGACCAGTAGTTTATTCCTCCAGGGTGCTCACGGATGTGGAGAGGAGTTTCTCCAATTGCGAACGGCATCTCCTGGCCACGCATTGGGCTGTGAACAGATCAGTGATCTTCACAGGACCTCTCCCATTACGCTCCTCACCCATCACACCCCCACGAAGATGCTTCTGGACGGGAGGATTAAGGATGGGACCGTAAGCAGCGCTCGGATTGCGCGCTGGACCCTCCTCCTTTCCCAGATGGATCTCAAAGTTAAAGGCCTCTGCGCGCCAAGGCTCGCAGCCAATATGGCATATCCCGGGACAGCCCATCAATGTTCCGTAGAAGGGGTATGGGAAGTTAACATAGGTTTACGGGCCGGGATACATCCCACAGGCCGCGAGATCTACGTAGACGGTTCTAGCACTGTAGCTGACGGCAAGCGACTCACAGGGTGTGGAGTTTATGACCCTGCGGCAAACATTGCCCTGGCAATTAAGCTCCCCAGCACTATGAGCGCGCAGCAGGCTGAACTGTCTGCGGTGGCGTACGTGGTTACCCACCCCGAGATTTTCCCAACCCCATACACGATTTGCTCAGACAGCATGTTCACGTGCAATTCGTGTACAGAGTACCTCGCCATCTGGTCCCGACGCGGGTACACCTCCGCGGACGGGCGGCCTTTAACAGTTAAGCCCTTGCTGGAGAAGATCCTAGCAGCTGTGGGGGAGAAAGGAGAGGTGTTCATCCATAAGGTGAAGGCTCACTCCACAACAGAACCCCGCAGTCAGGGCAACCAGCAGGCGGATGCGCTAGCCAGGGAGGGTGCCCGCAACGGCATTCTCTGGGACCCATACGAACCCGGACCCGTGGCGGCGATCCAAGGCAGGGAGGGAATTCCCGGGAACACAGGGGTGACACCGCCCCCAGACCTAAAGACCGTCCAAACCCTGGATCCCGCCCTAAAAGCAGTCCTAAAAGCCATCACAGAGGGCAAACAGGTAGAAGGTCCGTACAGTACGGCAGCCCTCACAGTCAAAGAAGGTATGCTGTTCCGAGAGGAGCAGTGGGTTGTGCCGCAGCAGCACCGAAGGGAATTCCTGCAATTGGCCCACGAGGGTCCAGGAGCGGGACACCCCGGACCTGAGGTCACCTGGCAACGGGTGGAGCAGGCGGGATGGTGGCCGGGACTTCGGGACGATGTCCGCGAGTTCTGCGCAAGCTGTCTTGTGTGTGCTGCTAACAACCCAGACCCCCACAAAAGGAAGGTGCCCATGGGGCACATCAGGAGGGTAGAGGGACCATGGCAGTCGATTCAGGTCGACTACATAGGGCCCCTGCCCGCCGCCCAGGGAGGCTATAAGTACTGCCTTGTCCTGGTAGATGTGTTCACCAAATGGGTAGAAGCCTTCCCGTGCAGAACAGCTACGGCACTGGGTACTGCTAAGATCTTGATTCGGGAAGTGTTCTCACGGTGGGGACTCCCCCGTTTTGTAGAGTCCGACCAAGGGAGTCAGTTCACCGGTCAAGTAATGCAGAATGCCCTCATGCTTTTGGGCATTGAGGGAAAGTGGCACGTAGCATACAATCCCCAGTCATCCGGGATTGTTGAGCGTATGAATCGGACCCTCAAGGAAAAGCTGAGGAAAGAGACAATGGGCTCGCCCCAGAAATGGGCGGAGGTCCTGCCTTTAGTCCTCTTGGGGATCCGAGCCAGCCAGTCCAAAAGCACGGGGTATTCCCCGCACGAGTTAATGACTGGAAGGATCATGCGAACACCCACCCATGTGCTAGCCCCGGTGCTCACTGAGGGCCAGCTCCGAGAGGTGAAACGGGACAAATTCGCCCAAACCCTCTTGGAGCGCCTGAGACAGATTTATGGACAGGCGGCTGGGAACATGGGAAGACAGCACCAGGGTAATAAACTGTTGTTGGAACCTCGGAAACAACAAGAGTGGGTAGTCGGAGACCAGGTCATGGTCCGAAACTACGCCAGGGTAGGGAGTTTTGAACCACTGTACATGGGGCCATACAGCATTGTAGACAAGGCCAGCCCCATGGTTTATGCAGTGAAGACACCCCGACGTACCAAATGGTTTCACATCAACCAGTGTAAACTGTTTAAACCGGATACACAAGGGCCACCAAAGGGGACCAGGTCTGAGAACAAAGATCCTCAGCCTGTAACAGAGTCACAGACCACACAGGCTGGAGCAGTAGCCTGCGTGAAGGGAGAGGCCATCCCATTGGAGTGGGAGGTCTCATCTTTTGAATGGGATTTAGGCAGGGGAGAGCCCGAACAGCTCAACCTCGCTTTAGACCCAATCACGGAGGAGGAAGAGTCAGAGGACGGCAGTCCCGCCCTCGACTCAAGCTTGGGGGAGGTAGGGAGTGGGGGCGGAGACTCGTTACCTGTAGGGACAGGTGAGGTGGAGTCAGAAGCCACAGATCCCGACCCCGGGGGGGCGGAGCCTGAGGGAGGGGAGCTGGAGCCGGCAGCTGTGGAGGAACCACAGGCTGTAACGGTAACAGTCCCAACCCCCGGTCCATCGGCCCCGGGAGCCCAACCCAAAGCAGCCCCTCGTAGGTCGGCTCGAGCGCCCCAGCCCAGAAAATTTTGGCCAGATTCTCCCCATCCTTCCCAACCACGGTTTGAAGCAGCCCCAGGAAGACATGATCCCCGTTCAGCAGCGACAGGCTGCGGGGGATCAAAGCCAAAGATCAATGCAGCCCCACCGCAGGGTGTGGCACACGACAGACCTCACAGGGATTCGGAAAGCCGCCCCACGGAGGGCGGCGCTGTACATAAGTTAAGTGAGGTAATTATGGTCATAGTTTAAGGAATGTAAAGTATATGGTGTTAAGAGTACAATTTTGAGGTCTGCCCGGTATGTGTGTTTGTTAGGGAGCGGGGTCCAGGAACCCGCGCGTCCAATTAATTTAGGCCAGCACCTATCGGGAGCCCGGCTACATCGTTTTGTTGGTTACAGAAACCTGGGATACGATGGAAAGGATTGTCGTCGCGTTCATGGCGATCGGGTGCGGGTGGGCCTACCGAGGCCGCACCAAGGACGTCATCATTTTCGGGTGCTCCGGGGACACGGCCCCCATCGCAACGGATGGGACGGGGGAGCGAGAGGTAGAGGAAACCGCCACCTACTTCCACCAAGGGAGATGGCCAGGTTGGCTGGGAACGAATTCTACGGAATATTCCAGCAATTTCGGTTTTGCCTACCAAGAGACTTCATTAACGTGCCCTCGAGTGAGGATCCTAGCGCCCAGAGTCAGCGTTACCGTGGGAAAGAGGATTTGTCTGGTGTGCAATGGGAACGTACCACCAAGGCGATGGTGGTGGTTACGAAAGCTGGGAAAGGACATGAGAAACTCTACGGTCGAGTGGGAGCGACTGGGTAATAACACCCATCGGACTATTACGGGAACTCACGGACAATTACGTGTGTGTTGGGACAAATGGTGGGAACCGGATGAGGGAATATATGTCTGTATGTGGGGTTCGAGACACGTCTGCCCCAAGGGCGTGTCCATCTTCTTCCAGAGGCAGTGGCAGGATGAAGGGAAGGGGATGAGATGGGATGTTAGCACTCGAGCGTGCGGAGCCCCATACTCCCCTATTCCGGTGAACGCCACTGAACTCATCACCCGCCCAC
Organism: Somniosus microcephalus; assembly: GCF_052327205.1. Taxonomy (NCBI): domain Eukaryota; kingdom Metazoa; phylum Chordata; class Chondrichthyes; order Squaliformes; family Somniosidae; genus Somniosus; species Somniosus microcephalus. Next base: position 83,073,385 of record NC_140994.1, on the reverse strand, counting down.
GCAAGCCCCTGCCCACGCTTCCGGTAGCACTAGCCCAGAAAGGAGGGTGCCCAACCACCACCAAGGGACCCGGGAACGGTTTAGTATTGGTACCCACCGGTCAGGTGCTGTACCAAGGGGTACACTACGCGGTGGCCTCAGTGATTTTAAATCTCACTGAGGTAAGACTGCCGGAGTGGTGTCCCAAAGAAACGGAACAATTATACCAGGTCCTGTTAACCCGTATGTTTAGACAGTTTTACGAATTTGACTTTGCCGACATCGACAGAGACAAATTATACACCACACCGCCAGAAGTTTTGGATCGAGTCGGGAGGCAAAGAAGGGGTACTGTAAATGACATATTCACTGCTTTTAATACCGGGACATCTGTTGTCAACGCTCTAGATAACGTGGAGCTGCAGACACAGATCAACGGTTTAAAAGCCCAGTTAAGGAACATATTGACAGACGAAAACAAGGTAGTGGGTTCTGAGTTGCATGAGGACCAGGCCATGACACTACACTTTAAGGACATAATTGCTGAGCTGGAGAAACACGCGAGAACGGTAAATGCACTCATTAAGGAGGATCGGAATGCGTCCGATCAAGCTGCGCAAAACGAGGCCTGTGTGCTGTACGGGGCGTGGTTATTGGGCGAGGGCCGCAGTAATCTTGAGGATTTAAAACAGGGTTTGGTCCCGTCCTGGATCAGCAACAAGCACTTGCAAGCGCTCCACCCTTTTGAGAATGCATTAAGCCCGTGCCAGCTCAGGCTAGCCGCAGAAGCATACCCAGTTCCAGTGGACTGCGGACATTCGAATCACACTATTATGGGAATAGTAGTAAGAATGCCGGTGTTGGGTCCCGCAGCAAAGCCCGCCCCGGTATACAGAGTGGAGAACATTGGAGTCATTCAGGGGGGCGCACACATTCGTTACGCAGTGGTCCCGCCTTACGTCATCAGATGGGAGCGTACGATGACAGGCACCGACCTCTCGGGATGTCGGAGCCGGGGAGCACACATCATCCTGTGTCCCCAGCACTTGAATGCCTTTTTGAAACCACAGTGCGGGTTCAGAACCGCTAGCGCGAAGCCGGTGAATTGCACCATGGAGGCAATGGCAGAGGACCATGTGCCCCCACAGGTAGCATATATCGGGGGTGGGACATACTGCGTCACCACTGCAGCGCCTCAGTACCGATATGGACAACACGAGTGGTGTTCGGTCGGTGATAGCAGTTTCTGTTTCAAACCCAGGGCCGAGGTTCAAGTGGCACAACAACGAATTGTTCCCATTCCTGCGCCCTCCACCGTATACGTCACTATCAAAGAGAATTTCACAGACTTACAACGATTTGTCGCGCATTTTGGTTATGTCATTCCCCCTCTTCCCGAACACCTCACCAAGATTTTAAAAGCCGTTATAATTTCGCAGAAACATTTCTACACACTGGAGCAGAAGACTTTAGAGATAGGAAAAGACATATTGGACATAACCATCCCACCATGGTGGGACTTGTTCACCAACATAGAAATCCCAGCCTGGATTAGAATAGCATCCCATATCCGAGTAGGATGTCAGGTTTTAATTGTGATATTTTTGCTCTTCGTGCATTGTAAGAGAGGCAAACGCCTCCAGAGGCACGAGAACGCGGGCGAATGGAAAGAACGCTATGTGCGAATGGGGGAAGAAGACACCCCACTTTAAGCTGCTAGTAGAAGATTAAGAGTCCATCCATTTTAAGATTTTTTTTTTTGGTTTTTGTTTCTCTTTTGAACATCCGTGTTTTCTTTTGCGTTTGGTTTGGGTTATAAGGAATTAAGTATTGTTATGTTATTAGTCGTTATTAAGTTATTAATAAAAGGTGTATGCAGATGGCGCAAAAGGGTATCAACCCCTGCCCATCTGACAGGTGAAGGTGTTATAGTTTAAGATTTGCTGTCTATGATTCCAAATGTGCATGAGGTAATTTTCATTTTCTCCGGAAATGGGAACTGCATGTGTCGTGAGGGGCATAGATAGTTAAGTGCCAGGAATGTTTGGATGTGGGGAATCAGGGAAAATTTGCTCATCAAGGATTGATACTTTAAGCAAGCTATCAGTATCACAGGGGGGCCTGTAAGATTCGAAAATTTTCAGCAAAAATCAAGCAAGAAAACTGGATAAAATAAGACTGTTTATTGACCAAAGTAAGCTTGCACAGAAAAACCTTTGATAAAAGAGCATACAAAATGGCCGCCAGGCCCCGTGATCAGTTTCTGAACCAGTTTATTTCTGTTACTGCAAGCTAGACAGGCTTGTGGATTGAAGACAGTAAACCCGCGAAAGCCAGTATCTGGGAACCGAAACTCAGAGCAACAGCATACATATTCAATGGATTATAAGTACAGGATGGGGCCCATCAAGATATGGGCGGACAATGTAAAAACACTTATACCCATTTATTGTACAAAGGAAAAACCGTTTAGCAGCCATCAAGGAAAATGTCCGGACCGATCAATATGCGAACCGAGCCGCGGTGACAATGCAAAGGACATTAACAGACATTATCGGCCAGGAAGGCCAGTTCAAGTTATCACCGGCTCCGTTACAAGACAAAGCGCCCCTGCAGAGATCTCTGCCCGCCAAAATTAATACAAAGACAGGACTATGATTTGGCGGGAGATAAGACTGTCCCAAAAGAGTATAACTATGGATTGAAAGTCCATCTAAGTCACTTCTTCACTGCTACGGCTTCTTGTTGGGCGACTTCAGGCTTCCATTTCTTCAAGAACTTTCTTCTACGAGGAACGAACGAAGGGCGGACGGTGCCCGGATCGGCGCCTCTTCCACTTCGGCAGATCGATGAAAACGTTTTCGTCTTTTTAAAGACGGACGGTTTTGGAAAAAGGACAACGTGGCCGGTGTTCAGCCAAACAAGGCTCGGCCACGACGAGAAGACGACAAGGGTGGCCCGGGTACTGGGGTCGGGAGATCATCGACGACCCAGGCCGACGGAGAAGAAACCCTCTGGAGAACCGGCGATCGATGCCACAAGATTCTCCCATGTGCATAACCTGCATCTAGGTCTACTCCACGAACAAAAATCCACGACAGGCCTAGTGGATCTCAACCTTGACGAGCGCTCATCGAGGCTGGGTCTACCCCACCGCCTCGAGGGAGGAGAGAATATCGACTGCGCCAGAAGCTTCCAATCCACGTGACGACGGGAAGCGGTGTCAAAAAGGCTGCATACCCCTTTTCGCGATTTTGAGAGTGGTGAGCATGATCCCAAGTTCCCCAGGTCGAAACTTAGTTTAGGGAAAGGGGAGGGAGTTAAGGGAAATCGTAATGTGTTTCCCCTTTTACGATGTGCCGTGTGTTCCCCATTTCCATAGAGTCAAGTTCATAAATTTGTGCATGATTGTAGTTACTTTAATCTGTGCCTATGACATGTATTTTGTAATGCTTCAAACTGTTCAAAAATAAAAGCATCCATTTCGTGCTATTCAGCCTGGTCTATTGAGTCCTCTTCTCTGCACTACTGTTCTCTGCATCTAAGTCCAAGGTCTAGAACCGTAGGGGGGGTGGGTCGAACCACTCAAGGGTAATTCTTGCACGAAGCCTGGCAGGGGGCCAGAACGGGCAAGAGAGCAGGAAAAAAACCCCTACACAGGTCAGGCAGCGACTGTGAAGAGAGAAGCAGGGTTAATGTTTCAGAGTGGGAGGCAGGAGTGATTAAATGACAAAAGAGATGCTGGTGCTGGTGGAGAAGGTGGTGGTAATGGGGCAATAAAGAAACAAAAGACCCATCTATCCTGTTACCACCTCATGTTGCCTTGCACTCCCAATCACTGATCTTCCCTTTAGTTCTTTCCTCCCCTTCCGGTGCTCCCGGGAGTGTGTGATACCGGACCCGGCCAGGGGTGGCGCTCCCGGGAGGGTGTGATACCAGGCCCGGCCAGGGGTGGCGCTCCCGGGAGGGTGTGATACCGGGCCCGGCCGGGGCCGGCGCTCCCGGGGAGGATGTGGCGGTGGCGGTGGAGTGTGATACCGGGCCCGGCCGGGAGTGGCGGGGGAGGGTGTGATACCGGGCCCGGCCAGGGGTGGCGCTCCCGGGAGGGTGTGATACCGGGCCCGGCCGGGGGCGGCGGGGGAGGGTGTGATACCGGGCCCGGCCGGGGGCGGCGCTCCCGGGGAGGATGTGGCGGTGGCGGAGGAGGGTGTGATACCGGGCCCGGCCGGGGGCGGCGGTGGAGTGTGATACCGGGCCCGGCCGGTGGTGGCGGGGGAAGGTGTGATAACGGGCCCGGCCGGCGGTGGCGGGTGTGATACCGGGCCCGGCCGGGGGCGGCGGTGGCGGGGGAGGGTGTGACACTGGGCCCGGCCGGTGGTGGCGGGTGTGATACCGGGCCCGGCCGGGGGCGGCGGTGGCGGGGGAGGGTGTGACACTGGGCCCGGCCGGCGGTGGCGGGTGTGATACCGGGCCCGGCCGGGGGCGGCGGTGGCGGGGGAGGATGTGATAGCGGGTCCGAGGGCCGCCGGCGATGGATGTGGACGCGGCGTTGCTGTCGGTGGGCGAGTTCGGGCGGTACCAGAAACGGCTGACGTGTATCTTCGTCCTGCTGCAGGTGGGCGCCGGTGCGCTGTGGAGATGCGGGGCTCGGGTCGCTCTGATGCCGGTGTGGGTCTTGGGCCGTCGCCGCTCCATCAAATTTGGGTTGAGGCGCGGTCTGGCTGAGCTTCCTCCGGCGAAGATTCCGCTCATCCGCCCCTTTCCCCTCTCAACAACAACTTGTGTTTATATAGCACCTTTAACAGTAAAATGACCCAAGGCGCTTCACAGAAGTATAAGAGAAAATATTTGATATTGAGCCACATAAGGACATATTAGAGCAGGTGAAAAAGAAAAAATGACTTGCATTTATATAGTGCCTTTAACAGCCACCGGACTTCTCAAAGCGCTTTACAGCCAATGAAGTACTCTTTGAAGTGTAGTCACTGTTGTAATGTGGGAAACGCGCAGCCAATTTGTGCACAGCAAGCTCCCACAAACAGCAATGTGATAATGACCAGATAATCTGTTTTTGTGATGTTGGTTGAGGGATAAATATTGGCTTAATATTGATCACTCCCCTGCTCTTCGAAATAGTGCTGTGGGATCTTTTACGTCCACCTGAGAGGGAAGACGGGGCCTCGGTTTAACGTCTCATCCGAAAGACGGCACCTCCGACAGTGCCGTAGGTTATATGGAGCGTCTTAAAGGAGGTAGAGAGGCAGAGAGGTTTAGGCAGGGAATTCAAGAGCTTCGGGCCTAGGCAGCTGAAGGCACAGCCACCGATGGTTGAGTGATTATCATCAGGGATGCTCAAGAGGGCAGAATTAGAGGAGTGCAGATATCTTGGGTGAGTTGTGGGGCTGAAGGAGATTACAGAGATAGGAAGGGGTGAGGCCATGGAGGGATTTGAAAACATGGATGAGAATTTTGAAATCGGGGCGTTGCTTAACCGGGAGCCAATGTAGGTCAGTGAGCACAGGGGTGATGGGTGAACGGGACTTGGTGCGAGTTAGGACACGGGCAGCCGAGTTTTGGATGACATCAAGTTTGCGTAGGGTAGAATGTGGGAGGCCAGCCAGGAATGCTTTGGAATAGTCAAGTCTAGAGGTAACCAAGGCATGAATGAGGGTTTCAGCAGCGGATGAGCTGAGGCAAGAGTGGAGATGGGCGATGTTACTGAGGTGGAAATAGGCGGTCTTAGTTATGCCATGGATATGTGGTCAGAAGCCCATTTCAGAGTCAAAAATGATACCAAGGTTGCGAACAGTGTGGTTCAGCCTCATAACAGTTAAGGAGAGAAATGGAATTTGTAGCAGGGACTGGAAGCAATGGCTTCGTTTTTCCCAATATTTAATTGGAGAAAATTTCTGCTCATCCAGAACTGGATGTCGGACAAGCAGTCTGACAACTTAGACACCGTGGAGGGGTTAAGAAAAGTGGTGGTGAGAGAGAGCTGGGTGTCGCCAGCGTACATGTGGCACCTGACGCTGTGTTTTTGGATGATGTCGCCGAGGGGCAGCATGTAGATGAGAAATAGGAGAGGGTCAAGGATAGATCCTTGGAGAACACCAAAGGTAATGATGCGGGAGTGGGAAGAGAAGCAATTGCAGATGATTCTCTGGCTACAATTAGATAGATAAGAATGGAACCAGGCGAGTGCAGTCCCACCCAGCTGGACGACGGTGGAGAGGTGTTGGAGAAGGATGGCGTGGTCAACCGTGTCAAAGGCTGCAGGCAAGTCAAGAAGGACGAGGAGGGATAGTTTACCTTTGTCACAGTCACAAAGGATGCCTTTTGTGACTTTGATGAGAGCCATTTCGGTACTGTGGCAAGGGCGGAAACCAGATTGGAGGGATTCAAACATAGAGTTGCGGGAAAGATGGGCACGGATTTGTGAAGCGATAACACTTTCAAGGGCTTTGGAGAGGAAAGGGAGGTTGGAGATGGGGTGGTAGTTTGCAAAGATGGAGGGGTCAAGAGTTGGTTTTTTGAGAAGGGCGATGTTGGCTGATTTGAGGGGGACAGGACCTGAAGAGAGAACAGTTCACAATGTCAGCTAAAATGGGAACTAGAAAAGGAAGTTGGGTGGCCAGCAGTTTGGTGGGAATAGGGTCGAGGGAACAGGAAGTGGGTCTCCTGGATAAGATGAGAATAATTGAGACTTATATTACCACTTATATGCTGGGGAGAAGCTCAGATGTGAGCAGGCTGCACCCTGTCTCTCTCTCTCTCCCGGGTGTCTCCTTGATTCATCCTGAAAGCTTCTGCTCCTGAAAGCCGAGCCGTGAGGTTACAGATTGTGGTGGAGTACAATTCTGCTGCTGCTGATGGCCCACAGTGCCTCATGGATGCCCAGTTTTGAGCTGCTAGATCTGTTCTGAATCTATCCCATTTAGCACGGTAGTAGTGCCGCACAACACGATGGAGGGTGTCCTCAGTGTGAAGATGGGACTTTGTCTCCACAATGACGGTGCAGTGGTCACTGCTACCAATACCGCCATGGACAGATGTATCTGCGACAGGTAGACTGGTGAGGACGAGGTCAAGTAGGTTTTCCCTCTCGTGTTGGTTCTCTCACCACCTGTCCTTCAGGACTCGGCCAGCTCAGTCAGTAGTGGTGCTACTGAGCTACTCTTGGTGATGGACATTGAAGTCCCTCACCCAGAGTGCATTCTGTGCCCTTGCTACTCTCAGTGCTTCTTCCAAGTGATGTTCAACATGGAGGAGTACTGATTCATCAGCTGAGGGAGGGCGGTAGGTGGCAATCAGCAGGAGGTTTTCTTGCCCATGCTTGACCTGAAGCCATGAGACTTCATGGGGTCCAGAGTCAATGTTGAGGACTCCCAGGGCCACTCCTTCCCGACTGTATTACCACTGTGCCACCACCCTTGGTGAGTCTGTCCTGCCGGTGGGACAAGTCCAGATGTTGGTGAGGAGAACTTGATGTTGGTGAGGAGACTCCTCGATGTCAGGTGGTCCATCCAGTTTTATTATTATTGTGTTTCTTGGTGGTTTGTCACAACTGAGTGACTTGTTAAACCCTTTCAGAGGGCAGTTAAGAGTCAACCACTTTGTATGTAGGTCAGACAGCAGATTTCCTTCCCTAAAGGACATTAGTGAACCAGATGGGTTTTTACGACAATCCGATAGTTTCATGGTCGCCATTACTGATAATAGATTTTTCTTCCAGATTTATTTAATTAACTGAATTTTATTCCCCAGCTGCCGTGGTGGGATTGAACTCACGTCTGCTGGATCATTAGTCCAGGCCTCTGGATTACTAGTCCAGTGACATTACCACTACGCTACCATTCCCCTGAATTGCTAAGCACTTGAAGAAACAGGAGTTAATACGGATCAGTCAACAAAGGCAGATCGTACTTGACCAACCTTTTCGGATTCTTAGAATGAATAAGATAGTTTCAATAAAGGAAGTACAGTGAATGAGGTTTATATGGATTTTCAAATGGCATTTGATACATTACCACATAAAAGACTAATGGCAGAGATAGTAATACGTGGAATGAAGGCAACACTGGTCATATGGAAGAGAGATGGTTGGAGGGTGTAAAGGCAAGGGTTGGGGGAGAAGGAAGTTTCTGGGACTGGTCAGATGTGAATGGTGTTCTGCAGGGATCTGTGTTGGGGCTGCTATTTTTTAGTATATATGTAAATCATCTTGACTTATGAGGGACAATATGGAAATTTGCTGATGGCATCAAATTGAGGGAGTACAGCAATTGTGACATGGACTGTGAAAGACTGCAGGAGATGTAGATGGACTAGCAGGATGGGCAACTAGGCAGCAGATGCAGTTCAATGTAGAAAAGTATGATGCAATACATTTTGGAAGTAAGAATAGGTGAAGGGGGTTCACCTTAAACGGCAACCTTTTAAATGGAGTAGAGAAGCAGCGGGGCTTTGGTGCGCAGACACAAGGGTCGTTAAAGGTGGTAGCACAAAAAGAGAAAGAACTTGCATTTATATAGCACCTTCTACAACCTCCGGACGTCCTGAAGTGCTTTACAGCCAATGAAGTACTTTTGAAATTTAGTCACTGTTGTAATGTAGGAAATGCAGCAGCCAATTTGCGCACAGCAAAATTCCACTAACTACAATGAGATAAAAGACCAGATGTTGATTGAGTGATAAATGTTGGCCAGTACATGAGGAAAACTCCTCTGGTCTTTTAAGACTAGTGCCTTGGGATCTTTTACACCCACCTGAGAGAGCAGACGGGGCCTCGGTATAACGTCTCATTTAAAAGACAAGTAGATAAGACTCTATAAGGTGAACAAAGCCTTGGTTTTCTATCTGGAGGCATGCAAGACAATCGGCCAGAAGGTAACGGTGTGCTATTTTGCACACCCGTATAGGAATTGTATAAAAGCAATGCAGAAGTTGCAGTGTGGAGTCACTGATGTTATCAGGGATGAGGGGTTATAGTTATGAAGAAAAATGTAAGCACTTGAGCTTTATTTCACTGGAGCTGAGAAGGTTAAGGGGTGACGATAGAAATTGTCAACAATAGAAAGGGTAAATCGTGATGGATTATTTATTTGGTAAATAAGACAGTAACAAGAGGGCACAAAATAAAGGTATTCACAAATGAATTAAAGGGGAGGAGATAAACTGCAATGCTCTGCCGCCAACCACTTTTGAAGCAAAGTCCGTAAGTTTTTTTGAAGAGGGACATACAAAATTGATGGGCAGGAAAAAACTAGCTGCTCCATCAAGCCTGCTCTGCACTCATGGTGGCCGGAGCATCCTGACTAAACACCAACCCCCCCCCCCCGCCCACCACCTCCTCCTCCCCCACCCACACACACACCCACTCACCCCCGCAGCCATGGGAGAGGCAAAAATAAAAAGATAAAAGCCCAGGAATAAATAGTTGCTTGAAATAAAGGAATAGTAAAGGATATGGGGACGAGCTGGAGAATGGGGTTAGACTAGGTGGGTTGTGGAGGAAAACACCAGCACAGGCTTTGATGGGCTTAACGGTCTGCTTCTTTTCTGTAACATTCTGTGATTGTATTAACGCAAGTGTTGAGAGGGGTGGGGTTGGGTAAATGACTGAGGAGAATGTGGATAAATACCCATACTGTGAGTCTTAAGTGTCCTGGGAGGGGGGTTGCAGTACGATTGATAAATGTACGTGAGGGAGGGTCTGGATATAAAATTCCATTCCGCCAATGCAAGTGCCCATTTGAACTTAATACAATTTAATAACTTACACAGGGCACATCTTAATCCATCAGGGCTACAGAAGACTGGCAAGCTGCAGTGTGGCTCTGAGGATGGAGACTTGAGTTCACAAACTGGTACCAGCTGTTGGGATGTTTCTTCTGGTAAAAGTTACAACGGTTTTTGGATCGGCCTTTTGGAACATGTTGATCACTGAAAGAACTGTGTTCAGGTTTAAAGGGAAGATTGGACAACTGGCCTGCTCTTGCTGCCAAGGTTGAGGTAGTGGCTTGCCAACAAGCTATAGCGGATACTGGCCCAGCAGGCTGTTTATAGCATTCTGGTGGACTGGCTGGGAATTCAGGTGCTCTGCTTCAAGCACTCAATGAGTTATCTAGAATAATCTGGAGGTGTGTAACATTCTGGCCAATATTTATCCCTCAAACAACATCACTAAAAACAGGTTATCTGGTCACTATCTCATTGCTGTTTGTGGGAGCTTGCAAATTGGCTGCCGCGTTTCCCACATTACAACAGTGACTACGCTTCAAAAGTACTTCATTGACTGTGAAGCGCTTTGAGACGTCATGAGGTTGTGAAAAGTACTATGTAAATGCAACTTCCTTCCTTCCCTCTTGTCTGTACAGTAATGTGATGATGCATCTGATAGTTGTGCTTTTTTAGTAGGCTTTAATTATGTATACAATTTAAAAAAAAAAAAAAAAAAGTACAGGGTTCCAGAAGGCTCCCCACGTGACGAGTGCCTGATTTTGAAAGATGCCAATATCGGGAGATGCCAAATGGAGGCCTTTCCCTAGGGGAGGGGGAAAACCTGCAGGACTGATCGTTCTACTGAAATTACAGATGTATGGGTGCCTGGACAGCCCTGCCTTAAAAAAACACCATTGCTTTGTCAGGTAGCATCGAGGTCCTTGATGCTGCATGACCTGCTGAGTGGTCCCAGCACGTCATGTTGTTATTTCAGATTTCCAGCATCCACAGTATTTTGCTATTGGACTATTGCTTTGTCTCTGGAGGAGGATAACCCAGCTCCAGTGACATCCCATATTTGGTCAGTCTGTGAATGGAGCAGCCACTGTGCCAGTGCCACAGGTTGAGGGGAGGTGGTCTGCAAGTGGCTCCCAGATTATAATGAGTCCCACTGTTCTAAGGTACCTATCACTTGGGATGAATTGAGCATAACTGTATGATGGAACATTGGTACAATACAGAGTTTAATACAGGATTGACAAGCCTGGACCTCCATGTTGGTGAGTTGGGGTAGTGCTTGGTACAATGTTATGGTTGGGGACCCTCTCCTGTGCTTTCATGAAGCAGTGAGAGACCAATGAAGCATCATAACATAGGAGCAGGAGTCGACCATTCAGCTCCTCGAGCCTGCTCCGCCATTCAATTAGATAATGGATAATCTGTACCTCAATTCCACTGACCCACCTTTGTTCCATATCCTTTGATGCCTTTACCTAACAAATATCAATTTCAGTCTTGAAAGCATCTGTGGACCCCCAGCACCCACAGCCATTTTGGGGGAAGGGGGGGGCGGGTGGAAGAACAAAGCGTTCCAGATTTCCACTATTTGTGTGAAAAATTGCTTCCTGAATGACCTAGCTCTAATTTTAAGATTATGCCGCCACCTTCTGGGTCTGGATTTCCCCTATCAGAAGAAATAGCTTCTCGGTATCTACCCTATCGAATAGTTTTAAGATTTTAAACACCTCAATCGGATCACCCCTCAACATTCTATACTCACTCATTTGCACTGATTTATTTCAGCAGTAAAGTTATGTGGCTGTATTGTGTCACAGACTTCTTGCCACATCTCGTGTGAGATGCCACATTCGCAGAAGGGTATTCAGTGGCTTCCCCTGGGGGTTAATGGGTGGAAACATTAATTACGGTCGATATAATAACTACCCTCTGAAACGGCCCAGCAAGCCACTCAGTTGCAACAAACCGCTATGAAACACAATAATAAGAATAAAACTGGATGGACCACCTGACATCGACCTAGGCACCGGTTACGGACACAGCAGTGGCACACCCAGCCCAGTCGACCCTGCAAAGTTCTCCTCACCAACATCTGGGGACTTGTGCCAAAATTGGGAGAGGTGTCCCACAGACTAGTCAAGCAACAGCCTGACAGAGTCATACTCACAGAATCATACCTTTCAGCCAATGTCCCAAACTCCTCCATCACCATCCCTGGGTATGTCCTGTCCCACCGGCAGGACAGACCCACCAAGGGTGGCGGCACAGTGGTATACAGTCGGGAAGGAGTGGCCGTGGGAGTCCTCAACATTGACTCTGGACCCCATGAAGTCTCATGTTTTTAGGTCAAGTATGGGCAAGGAAACCTCCTGCTGATTATCACCTACCGCTCTCCCTCAGCTGATGAATCAGCACTCCTCCATGTTGAACATCACTTGGAAGAAGCACTGAGAGTAGCAAGGGCACAGAATGTACTCTGGGTGGGAGACTTCAATGTCCATCACCAAGTGTGGCTCGGTAGCACCACTACTGACCGAGCTGGCTGAGTCCTGAAGGACATAACTGCCACTCTGGGCCTGCGATAGGTGGTGAGAGAACCAGCACGAGGGAAAAACCTACTTGACCTCGCCTTCACCAATCTACCTGTTGCAGATGCATCTGTCCATGACAGCATTGGTAGCAGTGACCACCGCACAGTCCTTGTGGAGACGAAGTCCTGTCTTCACACTGAGGACACCCTCTATCGTGTTGTGTGGCACTACCACCATGCTAAATGGGATAGATTCAGACAGTTCTAGCAGCTCAAAATTGGGCATCCATGAGGCACTGTGGGCCACTAGCAGCAGCAGAGTTGTATTCCACCACAATCTGTAATCTCATGGCCCGGCATATCCCTCACTCTACCATTACCATCAAGCCAGGGGACCAACCCTGGTTCAATAAGGAGTGTAGAAGAGCATGCCAGGAGCAGCACAAGGTGTACCTAAAAATGAGGTGCCAACCTCGGGAAGGACCACATGCATGCTAACAAGCAGAAGCAGCATGCTGTAGACAGGGCTAAGCGATCCCACAATCAATGTATTGGATCAAAACTCTGCAGTCGTGAATGGTGGTGGACCGTTAAACAACTAACGGGAGGAGGAGGCTCCATGAATATCCCTATCCTCAATGATGGAGCCCAGCACGTGAGTGCAAAAGACAAGGCTGAAGCGTTTGAAACCATCTTCAGTCAGAAGTGCCGAGTGGATGATCCATATCGGCCTCCTCCTGAGGTCCCCACCTTCACAGAAGCCAGTCTTCGGCCAATTCGATTCACTTCACGTGATATCAAGAAACGGCTGAGCGCACTGCATACAGCAAAGGCTATGGGCCCCGACAACATCCCGGTTATTGTGCTGAAGACTTGTGCCCTAGAACTAGCCACTCATCTAGCCAAGCTGTTCCAGTACAGCTACAACACTGGCATATATCCGACAATATGGAAAACTGCCAGGTATGTCCTGTCCACAAAAAGCAGGACAAATCCAATCCGGCCAATTACCGCCCCATCAGTCTACTCTCAATCATCAGCAAAGTGATGGAAGGTGTCGTCGACGGTGCGATCAAGCGGCACTTACTTGCCAATAACCTGCTCACTGATGCCCAGTTTGGGTTCCGCCAAGACCACTCGGCTCCCGACCTCATCACAGCCTTGGTCCAAACATGGACAAAGGAGTTGAAATCCAGAGGTGAGGTGAGAGTGACTGCCCTGGACATCAATGCAGCATTTGACCGAGTGTGGCATCAAGGAGCCCCAGTAAAACTGAAGTCACTGGGAATCGGGGGGCAAAACTCTCCACTGGCTGGAGTCATACCTAGCACAAAGGAAGATGGTTGTGGTGGTTGGAGGTCAATCATCACAGCCCCAGGACATCATTACAGGAGTTCCTCAGGGCAGTTTCCTAGGCCCAACCATCTTCAACTGCTTCATCAATGATCTTCCCTCCAACATAAGTTCAGAAATGGGGATGTTTGCTGATGACTGCACAGTGTTCAGTGCCATTCACAACTCCTCAGATAATGAAGCAGTCCATGCCTGCATGCAACAAGACCTGGACGACGTTCAGGCTTGGGCAGGTAACATTCGTGCCACAGAAGTGCGAGGCAATGACAATCTCCAACAAGCGAGAGTCTAACCACCGCCCCTTGACATTTAACGGCATTACCATTGCCGAATCCCCCACCATCAACACCCTGGGAGTCACCATCAACCAGAAACTTAACTGGACCAGCCACATAAATACTGTGGCAACAAGAGCAGGTCAGAGGCTAGGCATTCTGCGGCGAGTGTCTCACCACCGAACTCCCCAAAGCCTTTTCACCATCTACAAGGCACAAGTAAGGAGTGTGATGGAATACTCTCCACTTGCCTGGATGAGTACAGCTCCAACAACACTCGACACCACCCAGGACAAAGCAGCCCACTTGATTGGCACCCCATCCACCACCGGTGTACCGTGTCTGCAGTGTGTACCATCTACAAGATGCACTGCAGCAACTCGCCAAGGCTTCTTCGGCAGCACCTCCCAAACCCGCGACCTCTTCCACCTAGAAGGACAAGGGCAGTAGGCGCATGGGAACACCACCACCTCCAAGTTCCCCTCCAAGTCACACACCATCCTGACTTGGAAGTATATCGCCGTTCCTTCATCGTCACTGGGTCAAAACCCTGGAACTCCCTACCTAACAGCACTGGGAGTACCTTCACCACATGGACTGCAGCGGTTCAAGAAGGCGGCTCACCACCACCTTCTCGAGGGCAATTAGGGATGGGCAATAAATGCTGGCCTTGCCAGCGACGCCCACATCCTGTGAATGAATCAAAAAATAATGAGTTCATGTAAAATGTTTACTTTGCAGATTTACGTGGCTTGTCAGTCAATGCTGATTGTACTAGTGGGAGCGCAGCCTGAGTACAAGATAAACACACAGGAAGTGCCCAGCACCCATGAAGAGCTTGTCAAGCACGTCATATTTGAGGAAGATTTCACCTCCATTGCGACTGAGGTAAGTGAGCAGCCTAACCCACGCCGGGTGTTTGTGTTTTATAGTTGAACCTCCTGTTGTGATATATCAGAAATATTAATTCCTCGTCAGCTTTCTCCTCTCTCCTTGCTTGCCAGGGGTGCAGTCCACATCTGCTGATCACCCTCCTGTACTTCGCCCAACAGTCCATTATTCCTTTGCAGTGAGTGCCAGAAGGCTAGTTGACTGCAGAGGCATCATAGCTGAGCCAGAACCTGCCCTCACGTGATGTCCACATGACCATTTAAGGGGAAGCTGAATAAGTACATGAAGGAGAAAGGAATAGAAGGATATTTTGATAGGATTAGATGAAGTTTGGTGGGAGGAGGCTCGTGTGGAGCATAAACACCGGCATAGACCTATTGGGCTGAAAGGCCTGTTTCTGTGCTGTACACTCTGTAATTTCTAGTAGGGGGTAACTAACGGGCAGGAACTGTGGTTGATTATCTCCTCATTAACCCAGGGCTGCCCAGACCAATCGTACCACAGACTGGGATCAAACCTGTGACCTACTTGGCCTGTACAGCTCAGCTAATAACTGTGTAAATTACTGAGGCAGCAGGGGAGGCCACTTTAATGGTTTATAGGGTCTTGCGTGAGAGAGGATGTTTTTTGTTAACATGGCTGAGTAATGGATGTTTAGCAGAAGGTGAGATTCCGTGGATTTGACAGGATTGGGATACTGAGTGAAATTTGGGTAAGTGTCTGTAAAAGGTTGTCTTTATTCTTTCCATGTCTTGTAGCAATTTCCATGTGGAAATGTGGTCATGGAGGTTCAGCTGAGCAGTGTCTATCTTAACTACCTTGTCATGAGCAGTCATTGACTTCAAGTGTAATGTGCCTCAGTAAGTCAAGTCAGCTCTGTCTGCTGATCTTATCTTCTCCTCCACCCTTACTTTTCTTAAGGTAGTGACCTGTGTTAAAATATGGTTCTACCTCTTCACGAGCCTGGGTAGTGAGTGTCCACAGTTTTTTTTTTAATGGCTTTACAACCAGGCCTGAACTTGTACTTGCCGTTCACCTTCAGGAAGAGGTAGTGGGAATGTTGGCTGATTTTTAGAAATTTCCTTTCCCTCAGCTCCAAGTTGCTGGGGCTGGTTGCACAGTCCCGATAGTTGATATTGGCGTCATCGAAACAGACTAGGGATTGAACCTGATCTATTGGTGGTTCAGTGCCGCGATTGTATTTGTTTTGGGGTGTAGGTGTGTTTTTTTGTAGAGTTGAGCAATAGGTGTGAATGCAGAGAGAGGATCTACATAAAGGTGTAGGAACATTAGTACAGATAGTAAGCCGGTCAGAAGCGGTTACGCACTCATAGCTTTTTACAGGGTAATAAGACTGATGGGGTTGAACAAGAGGCATTCAAACTTCTGTTTGCATTAATCACTCTCTTTCTCTCTTTTCCCCCCCCCCCCCCCAGGGCCTGAGATTTTGTATAATCATTTGAATCATTTTTCATTGAATGACTTGATCCTTTCTTCAATGCAGAATTACTGCATGAAAGGTCCACGTCACACATTTCAAGCGACCCACATCTCATCTGATACATTTTTTGGGTCGTTGCAGCTGCTGCCTCTCTCTGGTTGGTTGTTTCTTCGGTCCTTTAGTCCCGATTGACAGGTATTTTCACCAATCAGTGGGCGTGAGGGAAGCTCTGCCTTTCATAAAGTCTTGGAGCAGTTAGCAGGAATGCTTGTGGCTTCAGGAATCATCGTGTTAGTGTACCCCCCCCCAGAATGACCAAGCAAAGCGCAAAGCCATACAGAGCAGAATGTCCCAGGTTTGATTCGTGGTCTCTGATAGGTTAGCGTATCTCAGCAGGCAGCTGTTGGGACGAACTGAATGGGCGAGTGAGCTAAGGGGGAGGAGGGATAAAATCGTCTGGGGTTCCCACCATTACCGCATCGGGCTGGGCCATGTTGCTTTCCAACACTCATTTTCATGGGCTTATACAGGAAGTGAAACTTGTATTTATACAGCACCTTTCATGACCTCAGAGCGTCCCAAAGTGCTTTCAGCCAATGAAGTGCTTTTGAAGTGTACTCACTTTTGTAATGTAGGAAATGCGGCAGCCAATTTGCACACAGTGAGCTCCCACAAACAGCAATAACCCAGATAACCTGTTTGGGAAAATCGAGTTCCAGATTTCCACTACCCTTCGTGTGATGATGAAGGTTGAGGGATAAATATTGTCCGGGACACCGGGGCGAACTCCCCAGCTCTTCTTTGAAATAGTGCATTGGGATCTACCTGAGAGGGCAGATGGCGCCTTGGTTTAATGTCTCATCCAAAAGATGGCATCTCTGATAGTGCAGCACTCCCTCAGTACTGCACTGGGAGTGTCAGTTTAGATTATGTTCTCAAGTCTCTGGAGTGGGGCATGAACCCACGACTTTCTGACACTTGAGTGAGGTGCTAGTGTCGAACAGACCTCTGGGCTGAACCATAGCGAGAAGTCAACACCTTCAATGGAGTTTGGGGGGTGGGGCGGAAAGTAGCAAAAGTAGGAGGGAGAAACATGACAGATGAGATTATTGAAGCCAGATCGTGGCAGATGTATTCTGGACTGGCTGAGGTGGTGCAGCTCCTTTTTGTTTCACTGCTTCCTCCCACCACTAGGGGCCACAGGCGGTTCCACTCCGCAGCTGGTGGGCAGGATGTGAGACTTGCAGCTGTGGGCTGCCAGCTGTTCTGTAGCTTGGCTGAATGTTGGTCAAGGAAAAGATCCTTCAGTTGTATAAAGCTCTGGCTAGACGGCAGTTTGAGTACTGCGTTCAGTTCTGGATTATATTGGCCTTGGAGGGAGTGCATTGCAGATTGACCAAAATGATACTGGGGCTTAGAGGGTTAAACAGAGGACTTTGCACAGACTAGGCTCGTATTCGGCAGCACCTGAGACAGATAAAGACAGCAGGAGGAGAGGACAGTGCAGACCTGCGAGGAGTCGGCAGCACCTGAGGCAGTACAAATCCGGCAAATTCAAAAACAACAAAAAAACAAAGAGTGACGTCACAGGACAGCAGGTATGTGATTGGTTGGTGAGTATTAATGTTTTTTCTCTCTAAGCTAGGCAGTGGTTTAAACTAAGAGCTGGGAAACTATAACGCATTTTATTAAATTAATAACAACTACTTAAACTCATTAATATAACGATAAATAATTGTTAAATAAAGACTTTTAACTAATGAAGTAAATAAAATAAGGTTCGACTAAGATGTGGCACAGCAGGTTGTGTGTCTGGACTGCAGTATGTGGGAGTTTGTGGATAGTGAGACTGTCCCGAGCGAACACAACTGCAGTAGATGTATCCGTCTCGAATCTCTCCGGCTCAGAGTCATTGAGCTGGAGTGTGAGTTGGAGACACTCCGACTCATAAGGGAGGGGGAGGAGTATCTGGACAGTTTGCTCCAGACTTTGGTCACACCTCAGACTTTGGTCACACCTCGTAGAGAGGTGCAGGATCAGAATGGGGTTGGTGTGACCGATAGTGTGCAGAGTAAGGGGAACCCAGGTAAGAAAGGGAACGAGGATCCACAGAAACTGATCCTATTCAACAGGTACAATGTACTTGCTACCTGTGAGGATAAGGATAAAGACTGTCGGAAGGACAGCCAGAATGCGGACCATGGCACTTTGGAGCAGTAAGCTGTCCAAAGGGGGGAGGAGGAGAGGAAGTGTAATGTGGTAGTTGTAGGGAATTCTATAATTAGGGGGACAGATAGCATCCTTTGTAAGCAAGATTGAGAGTCCCACATGGTATGTTGCCTACCTGGTGCCAGGGTGAGGGATATCTCGAACTGGCTTGAAAGGATTTTGGAGAGGCAGGGGGAGGATCCAGTCGTTGTGGTCTATGTTGGGACCAACAACATAGGGAAGAGTAGGCAAGAGGTCCTGTTTGGGAGTACCAGGAACTAGGAGCTAAATTGAAGAACAGGACCTCAAGGTTTATACTGTGGCGGATCGCCATCTAAACAGGCGCAATCCACTTTTCCGTCCGTGGACAATAAATCAGGCACCTTGCCTTTAAGAGGCATGTTGCCTTTAAGGCATATCAAAGGAGTGGGTGTCGCCCTCAGTGTGTATATAAAAGCGTGGGCGTCGCCCTCATTCAGCTTCTGGTTTTAGCAGAGAGAGGAGCTGGAGCAGCCATCTCTCAAGAGAATGTAATAAAAAGTCATGTGTTTCTCAGATTGGTTCGGCCTCCATTCGTGTTCCGCGGCAGCCTCAACATTGGTGACCCCGACGCTCAGAACGTATCCCGAGCACTGCAATGGCGAACACGAACGCAGTTTCCGTGAAATTGCCGGAGTTTTGGGAAAACCAGCCTGAAGCCTGGTTCCTCCAAGCTGAGTCCCGATTCCGGCTGCGACACATCACCACAGATGGGACGAAGTATGACTACCTCGTCGCATCACTCGGTAGCTCCACAGTCACGAAGGTCTGGATAGTGCTGCAGAACTCACCAGAGGAGGGCAAGTATGCACATCTTAAGGCCGCGCGCCTTAAAAAATTTACGACCTCGACATACCAGCGAAACTGCCGCCTCCTCGACCTTCCAGGCCTCGGTGACGCCTCACCGTCAGACCTCCTCTCCCACATGCTCTCACTCACCGACGAGAGCCCACCCGGGTCCCTTTTCCGCACGCTGTTCATCCGCCAGCTACCTCCCAGCATCCGCCCAGCGATCGTGGCGTCCGGCCTCACGGACCTAGAAGCCCTGGCCGACGAGGCCGACAAGCTGCTGTCCGCTCACTCCAGCCGCGACGTCGCTCCGGACCTGACAGCCACAGCCTGGGCACGCCCCTCACCGGTCACCACGGGGCCTACGGGGCCTTCGCGCCCCACAAACCCGGGCTACTGTTACTACCACGCACGGTTTGGCGCCAGGGCACAACGGTGCACACCTCCCTGCTCCTTCAAGTCCGCCCCCGTACCAGCCCCCGCGATGGCCGTGGGCCACGCAGGTTCCCTGCTGTACGTCACGGATGACAAAACCGGCCGCCAGTTCCTGTGCGACACTGGAGCTCAGCACAGCATTATCCCGGCCTCCGCCCTTGACATCCAAAAGGGCGAACGAGGACAGGCGCTGGCTGCTGCTAACGGTTCGGACATCCGGACGTACGGCACCCGCACAGTCACCCTCGACCTTGCTGGTCGCTGCTACCAATGGGAGTTCATTACTGCCAAGGTACTCTCCCCCCTCATCGGCGCAGATTTCCTGTGCGCGCACGGCCTACTGGTAGACATCCCTCGACACCGCCTCGTGGACATGAACACCATGTCCCCCATCCTGGGCGCCATGGCCCCCCGTCAACCCGCCGACATGGCGTCACAGTGCCACGCCAGGGCCACGGATGACTACTCGGCACTTCTGGCCGAATATCCGGCCCTCACCAACCCGACCTTCTCTGCGGAGGTCGCCAAACACATGGTGGAACACTTCATCCCCACTACAGGCCCCCCAGTGTACGCCCACGCCCGTCGGCTGTACCCAGCCAAACTGGAGATTGTGCGGACCGAGTTTGCCACTATGGAACAGCTCGGCATCATTCGTCGCTTCAGTAGTCCCTGGGCCTCCCCACTCCACATCGCCCCCAAACCAGGTGGGGGTTGGCGCCCCTGCGGGGATTACCGCTGCCTTAACGTCGCCACCACCCCTGATCGGTACCCTGTGCCGCACATTCAGGACTTCTCGGCTAGACTGGCCGGCCGCTCAGTCTTTTCTAAAGTCGACCTGGTGCGCGGCTACCACCAAGTCCCTGTCCACCCCGCGGACGTCCCCAAGACGGCCGTAATCACCCCCTTTGGGCTTTTCGAGTTCCTGCGGATGCCCTTCGGCCTTAAAAACGCGGCCCAGGCATTTCAACGGCTCATGGACTCGGTCCTTCGGGACCTGAAGTTCCTGTTCGTCTACTTGGACGACATCCTGGTAGCCAGTTCCTCCAAGCAGGAACACCTCGAACATCTTCGCATCCTGTTCGGGCGCCTCAGCGACCACAGGCTCATTCTCAGCCCAGCCAAGTGCCAGTTCGGCCTGGACAAGATCGATTTCCTTGGCCACCACATTACCCATGCTGGGGCCATTCCCCTGCCCACCAAGGTGCAGGCCGTCCAGCAATTTCCCCGCCCCACCACCATCAAAGGACTCCAGGAGTTCCTCGGGATGGTGAACTTCTACAACCGCTTCATTCCCAAAGTGGCGTCCCTCATGAGGCCTCTGTATGAAGCCCTCCGGGGCAGGAGCGGCAAGATGGCGGTTGAATGGACGGCAGACGTATCAGCCGCCTTCAACTCCACCAAGACCTCGCTCGCCGACGCCACCCTGCTCGCGCACCCACGGCCCAATGCCAGAGTAGTGCTCACCACGGACGCCTCCGACCACGCGGTCGGCGCCGTGTATGAGCAGTGGGTCGACGGCGCTTGGCAACCACTTGCCTTCTTCAGCCGCCAACTACGCCCCCCGGAGGTCAAGTACAGCACCTTCGACCGCGAGCTTCTCACGCTGTACCTGGCGGTCCGCCATTTTCGTGCTGGAGGGTCACCCCTTCACTGCGTTTGTCGACCACAAACCCTTGACATTCGCAATGGCAAAGACAACCGACCCCTGGTCCGCCAGGCAGCAGCGCCAGCTCGCGGCAGTGTCCGAGTTCACCACGGACATCCAACATGTCTCTGGCCGAGACAACGTGATAGCCGACTGCCTCTCCCGCCCCGCCATCCACGCCGCACAACTGGCAGTCGACTACGCTCAACTCGCAGCAGACCAGCTCACGGACCCTGATCTGCTCTCCGCACTTACCAACCTACCAGGGCTACGTCTGGCCGATGTCGCCTGCGGCCCGACCGCAGTCACGGTCAAGTGCGACATATCCCTATCTCAACCTCGTCCCAGCGTCCTGGCGCCACCGGGTATTCGAGATTCTCCACAACCTCTCCCACCCCGGCGCCCACGCATCCATCAAATTGGTAGCCAACCGCTTTGTCTGGCGCGGCCTTCGCAAGGATGTGCGTACTTGGGCCAACTCCTGCCAACGGGCCAAGGTGCAGCAACACACGAAAGCACCCCTTGAGTTCACCGTCCCTTCACGTAGATTCGACCACATCCACGTGGACATCGTCGGGCCCCTGCCGCCGTCGCAAGGCTACACGCACTTGCTGACGATCGTCGACCGCACCACGCGCTGGCCTGAGGCAATTCCACTGACCTCTACCACCACCGCCGACATCGCCAGAGCCTTCGTCAGCACCTGGGTCGCACGGTTCGGCGTCCCCTCCGACATGACGTCGGACAGAGGTCCGCAATTTACCTCTGAACTTTGGACCGCCATCGCACGCAATCTCGGGGTGACCATTCACCGCACCACAGCGTACCACCCCCAAGCCAACGGACTGTGTGAGCGGTTCCACAGATCCTTGAAGGCATCTCTTTGAGTCAGCCTCCAGGACGGCACCTGGACCGACCGACTCCCGTGGGTCCTCCTCGGTCTGCGCTCTGCGGTTAAAGAAGATCTCCACGCATCGGCAGCAGAGCTCGTGTACGGCCAGCCGCTGCGCGTACCCGGCGAGTTCCTGCCCACCGCCACGACACCCTGGTCAGCCGACCAGCAACGCCACAACTTCGCCTCACCGGCGCTACAGTTCGCCCCGGTGCCCATTGCCCGGCACGGCGACTCCGCCTCACGTCCCGCTAAGCCTGCACCAGGCACGGTTCATTTTCGTCCGGCACGACGCTCACCGCGGACCTCTTCAACCCCCGTACGACGGGCCCTACAAAGTGCTACAGGCTGGGGACAAATTTTTCGCCCTACAAGTGGGCGACAGGACTGAAAAAGTGTCGTTTGACCGACTTAAGCCAGCACACTCGGAGCCCGGTGAGCAGGTCCCAGTAGCTCGTCCACCGCCACGCGGCTGACCTGCCCTCAAGCCAGTACACTCGGCTGCTCCACGCCTGGCTGTTCCACGTCCACCAGCGTCCTACAAGAGCCGCTTCGGCCGGCCCATTAGACCGCCGCACCGTCTCATCCACACCTCCGAAGCGGATTCTGGGGGTAGCTGTGTGGCGGATCGCCATCTAAACGGGCGCAATCCACTTTTCCGTCCGTGGACAATAAATCAGGCACCTTGCCTTTAAGAGGCATGTTGCCTTTAAGGCATATCAAAGGAGTGGGCGTCGCCCTCAGTGTGTATATAAAAGCGTGGGCGTCGCCCTCATTCAGCTTCCGGTTTTAGCAGAGAGAGGAGCTGGAGCAGCCATCTCTCAAGAGAATGTAATAAAAAGTCATGTGTTTCTCAGATTGGTTCGGCCTCCATTCGTGTTCCGCGGCAGCCTCAACAATACTCTGGATCATTACCTGAGCCACGTACAAATTGGCATAGAGATAAGCTGATTAGGGAAGTGAACACGTGGCTAAAGGAGTGGTGTGGGAAAGAGGGGTTCCATTTCATGGGACACCGGCACCAGTATTGGGTCAGGAAGGAACCGTACTGTTGGGACAGGCTCCACCTGAACCGGCCTGGGACCAGGGTCCTAGCGGAAAAGATAAATAGGGTGGTCACAAGGACTTTAAACTCTTAAATGGAGGAGAAATTGTAGTACAAATAGTAGTTCAAAAACAAACGAAAGGGATGAGAGTAGAGTAATAGTCAGAAATTGTACTTTAAGCACTACAGGTAAAGGGAAAACTAAAAGATGTAAAGTGATTAAACAAGGAGAGAGAAATAAGAAACATGTGAGTAAAACATTAGAGCTGAAGGACAGGCTAGGGTGTGTGGCCCAAATAAGCATCCTTTATACAAACGCACAGAGTATAAGGAATAAATTGAATGAACTGCAGGCGCAAATTCAAATTGGAGGGTGTGACATGGTAACCATTACTGAGGCTGCAAGACGGTCAGGACTGGGAACTAAATATACCAGGTTATAAGGTCTACAGGAAAGATAGGGAAAATGGCAGAGGGGGAGGAGCATCCTTAGTGATTAAGGATGAAATCACTTCAATGATAAGAGAGGATATAAAGAGAGGTAAGCAGATAATGGAGACTTTATGGGTAGAATTAAGAAATAGGAAAGGATTTAAGACTGTAGAGAAAGTTGTGTATAGGACCCCTGGTAGCAGCTGTGAGGTGCTAGATTGTATAAATGCAGAGATTAGACAAGCGTGTAGTAAAGGCAGAGTGGTTTTAATGGGGGAATTTTAACGTTCATATAGATTGGGATAAGCAGACTAGCACCTGTCAGAAAGGTAGTGAATTTCTTGAGTGTGTCTGGGATAGTTTTCTACAACAATATGTCCTCGAGGCAACAAGGGAGAAAGCCATATTAGATTTAGTAATGAGTAATGAGCCAGATTTAGTTAACAGCCGAACTGTGCGTGAACATTTATCCAGTTGCGATCGTAACATGATCGAGTTCAACGTAGTGTTTGAAAGGGAGAAACGCGAAACAGCTACTGAGGGCTGAATTTTGCCAATGGGAAGCTTTTGGAGGCGGGACTCCTACTTGTCGGGTTTTAGTCCCGCCTCCATCAACTTCTGGCCAACCCACGCTCTTTTCCATTGGTTGACCTTGTTAAGCCCGACCAGCGGGCTTAGCAGGCCAATTAAGGGAAAGCAGGTTACAGAGAACGTCAACGTATGACGTTTCATCTGTCATAGCCTTCCCACTGTCCAGGGCCCCAAACACCCCTTCCAGGTGAAACAGCGATTTACTTGTACTTCTTGCAATCTAGTATACTGAATTCGCTGCTCACGATGCGGTCTCCTCTACATTGGGGAGACCAAATGCAGATTGAGTGACCGCTTTGCGGAACACCTCCGTTCAGTCCGTAAGGGTGACCCCGAGCTTCCGGTTGCCTGTCATTTTAATTCACCGCCCCATTCCCACTCGGACCTCACCGTCCTCGGCCTCTTGCATTGTTCCACGGAAGCTCAACGTAAACTCGAGGAACAGCACCTCCTCTTCCGATTAGGTACTTTACAGCCTTCCGGACTCAATATCGAGTTCAACAATTTCAGATCATAACCTCGACCCCTAACACATTTTTACTTTTATTTTTTATCCACACCTTTGTTTTGGCCTTCCCCCCCCACCCCCTTTTTTTTCTCTCTCCCACATGGCAGCTGTCTCCCATTCTGCCAGCACATTTCACACCCAATCTAGAGCCGTCTTTTGTCTCCACTAGTCATACCACCATCTCGTCTCGTTTTGAATACCTCTTAATGTCTCTTCTCTTTTGTTCTCTCCCAGCCTGGCCTCTTAATCTATTTCATTCCCTGTGCCTCTTTAGTCTTGACAAAGGATTTTGACCCGAAACGTTGACTCTAATTTCTCTCCACGGATGTTGCCTGGCCTGCTGAGTTTTTCCAGCATTTTCTGTTGTTATTTCCCAAATTCTGCCATTTTCACGGCAGTCCCGCCTCCAAACCTGCCTCCCCAGGGCTGGCAAAATCCAGCCCTAAGATTCTAGATTTAGACAAAGCCGACTTCAACGGGATGAGGCAGAGACTATCCATGGTAAACTGGGTAAATCTGTAACTGGGTAAAACGACAGAAGATCAGTGGGAGATGTTCAGGGTGACACAGACCCTGTTTATACCCCTGAGGGGCAAGTGCTCGACTTGCCAAAAAAACCAGCCATGGACGACTAAAGAGGAAAGGGACAGCTTAAAACTAAAAGAAAAAGCATTCAAAAATGTAAAAATAGCACAGATCCTGGTGAGTGGGAAAGATACAAAGAACAGCAAAGGGTCACAAAACAGATAGTAAGAGCTACAAAAAGGGAGTATGAAAAGGAACTTGCAGTGAATATCAAAATCAATACAAAGAATTTTTACAGTTCCATGAGGAAAAAGCGGGTAGTCAGGAGCATTGTGGGCCCCTTGAAAACTGAAAGCGGTGATATTGTCAATGATAAGGAAATGGCAGACATGTTGAATAATTACTTTGCATCAGTATTTACAGAAGAGGATAGCATGCTGGAAATCCCAAGGAAACTAATATTGAATTGGGGACAGGGATTCAATAAAATTAACATAAGTAGAATAACAGTAATGAAGAAAATAATGGCACCAAAGAGTGACAAATCCCCAGAACCAGATGGTTTCCATCCCAGGGTTTTAAAGGAAGTAGGTGAGCACATTGCATATGCCCTAACTATAATCTTCTAAAGTTCTCTTGATTCAGGAACCGTCCCTATAGATTGGAAAATAGCGTATGTCACTCCACTATTTAAGAGTGGCGAGAGGGGGAAATCAGGGAATTATAGACCAGTTAGCTTAACATCTGTTGTCGGGAAATTGCTAGAATCTATAATTGAGGATAGGGTGACTGAACACCTCAAATTTTCAGTTTATCAGAGAACCAGCATGGATTTGTGAAATGTAGGTCATGCCTGACTAAAGTAATGGACAGGGGAATGTCTATGGATGTTATTTATATGGACTTCCAGAAGGCATTTGATAAAGTCTTACATAAAGAGACTGTTAACTATGGTAGAAGCCCATGGAATTGAGGACAAATTATTGACCTGGTTAGGAAATTGGCCGAGCGGCAGGAGGCAGAGAGTAGGGATAATGGGTATGTACTCAAATTGGCAGGATGTGACTAGTGGTGTCCCGCAGGGATCTGTGTTGGGGCCTCAACTATTCACCGTATTTATTAACGACTTAGACGATGGCATGGAAAGTCATATAGCGAAATTTGCCGATGAGACAAAGATAGGCGGCATTGCAGGCAGTGTAGATGAAAGAATAAAATTACAAAGGGATTTTGATGGATTAAGTGAATGGGCAAAACTGGGGGAAATGGATTTCAGTGTGAGCACATGTGAGGTCATCCACTTTGGACCTAAAAATGATAGAACAGGGTACTTTCTAAATGGTAAAAAGCTAAAAACAGTGGATGACCAAAGAGACTTGAGGGTCCAGGTACACAGATTATTAAAATGTCCTGAACAGGTACAGAAAACAATCAAAAAGGCTAATGGAATGCTGGCCTTTATATCTAAAGGACTAGAATACAAGGGGTTCGAAGTTACGCTGCCGCTGTACAAAACCCTGGTAAGACCACACCTGGAGTACTGTGAGCAGTTCTGGGCACCACACCTTAGGAAGGATATATTGGCCTTGGAGGGAGTGCAGCGTAGGTTTACCAGAATGATACCCGGACTTCAAGGGTTAAGTTACAAGGAGAGATTACACAAATTAGAGTTGTATCCCCTAGAATTTAGACGGTTAAGGGGTGATCTGATAAAAGTTTTCAAGATATTAAGGGGAACAGATAGGATAGATAGAGAGAAACTATTTCTGCTGGTTGGGGATTCTAGGACGATGGGGCATGGTCTAAAAATTAGAGCCAGACCTTTCAGGAGTGAAATTAGGAAACACTTCCACACGCAAAGGGTGGTCGAAGTTTGGAACTCTTCCGCAAACAGCAATTGATGCTAGATCAATTGTTAATTTTAAATCTGAGATTGATAGATTTTTGTTCACCAAAGGTATTTAGGGATATGGGCCAAAGGCAGGTATATGGAGTTAGATCGCAGATCAGCCATGATCGCATTGAATGGCAGAACAGGCTCGAGGGGCTGATTGGCCTACTTCTGTTCCCATGTTCCGATTCCCTTGAGTATAGAAGATTAAGGGGTGGTCTAATTGAGGTGTTTAAGATGATTATAGAATTTCGCACGTGTGGGTTTGTGGCGCTCAGGTTGGAGCAGTGTTGAATGTGCAAGCAGCACTGGGGTGCCCATTTGGCACCCGAAGGTTACCAGGGCAATGTAAATGAGGCCCAGGCCTCTAAATATCTCAGTCCTCTCCCTGGCAAGAATGGGTGGGTAGCGGTGGTTAAAATCAGCCCTTTCAAGCCTGCCTAACACATCCAGCCTTGTGTGTGGCACGTTCTAGGACTTTCCTGCTAATTTTGCACTTCTGCTGAGATACGTTCTTGTTCCCTGCTCAGTGTGACACGTTTTCGAGAATGTTTCCTCCCCCCACAGTCCCTTTCGGAGAAACTTTGGAATTATTCATTTTAAATTGCTGATGAGCCGTTTGCTTTCAAGAAAAATAACTTGCAGTTTTTTATATACCAATAGTGGTACTTAATCAGACATGAAGCGTACAAAGTGAACTTGGCTGGATCCTTGTTCTTCGTGGGACTGCTCATCGGTAACATCTTGTTTGGGCCATTGTCTGACCGATTTGGCAGGAAACCAATCTTCCTTACAGGTAAGGTTAGGTGATGTAATCTGTCCTCATAATTTAATTTATACCATATGTGAATATAAAAGTGAAATTTATTTTTACTTGTACTATTTAATCAATTTAATTAAATGTAAGGACAGGGATTTCAACAACAACAACTTGTATTTATATAGCACCTTTAACGTAGGAAAACGTCCCATGTTGCCTCTCAGGAGCATCATCAAACAAAATTTACCAAGTCACATAGGGAGATATAAGGACAGGTGACCAAAAGGTTGGTCAAAGAGGTATATATTAAGGAGTGTCTTAAAGGAGAGAGAGGTAGAGAGGTTTAAGGAGGGAATTCCAGAGCTTATGGCCTCGGCAGCTGAAGGCACGGCCACCAATGGTGAAGTGATGCAAATTGGGGATGCACAAGAGGCCAGAATTGGAGGAGCGCAGAGATCTCGGAGGGTCGTAGGGCTGGAAAAGATTACAAACATAGGGAGGGGTGAGACCATGGAGGGATTTGATCACAAGGATGAGAATTTTAAAATCGAGGCGTTGCTGAACCGGAAGCCAAAGTAGGTCAGTGAGCTGCATGGGTGATGGGCAAATGAGACTTGGTGCGAGTTAGGTTATGGGCAGCAGAGTTTTGGATGAGGTGAAGTTTACGGAGGGTGCAAGGTGGGAGGCCGGCCAGGAAAACATTGGAATAGTTGAATCGAGAGGCATGGATGGAGTTCCAGCAGCAGATGTGCTAAGGCAGAGGCGGAGACGGGCGATATTACGGATGTGGAAATAGGTCCACTTGATCTGAAGAGATGCAGAGCTCTGCTAACTGATAACAACTAAAAAGGAAAAAAAGTTTGGATATGTGCCACACCTGATCACATCTCTCAAACATTCCAAAGCATTTTACGTACTTTTTGGATTGTAGGTATATCGGCAAGAGGAGGAAACCCATGCTCGGGGTATAAATAATTTTTTTATTCAAGATGTCCTTGGGAGGTGTTTTACATTGCTTGACTTTAGTGAGTTAGGGAGATGGATTGAGATCTGTCGCGGGTTATTTTGGAGTTTGTACATCGATTCACGTCTATCCAATTAAAAGCTGTGATGATTTTGGAGACCGAATCACTATTGATATAAGGATAGATGTGTTTTGGAAATGGCTAGAGTTTAAAAGGAGGCTGCCTTTCTTCATTAAATTTCAAGAAGTTGCAGGCAGTTTCTCTGATTTGTCGATTAGCCAAGATATAGAAGCTGGGCTCTCATTAATAAAATGATCGGTCCTCTGAAGGACAATGGATAATTTATTTGTAGGCAAACCATGCCAGTCAGACATGGGGACAGTTTGGTTGCTGTCAGGTGTTAAAAATATGCAAGTTTACAGATGATTGCGTTACATTTTAACGGGCTAAACTTGCAAGCGGACTTTTTTTGTAGTAGGAGTTCAAAAATGTACATTGTTTAAAGCATTAACAAGTCCTGAGTAAACAGCCGTCTCTCATTAGCATGGAATGCAAACGTCTATTAACTTTGTGCCTTTGAACTTGATTGACTGGCAGCTGTTTGGAGGCCCTTCAGTTTGGAATGTGTACTGCAGACTTTTCTTAGCATCTTCAGTTCAGTTTCTGGAATTGACAGTTTGGCCCCATGGACACCTCTGTGGGCACACATTGAGAAATGATGTACTGAGCACAGGAAATTCAACGATCGACAGATGGAGTGGAAATTGGACAGGCAGCATAATAATGGGCCTCTTGACTCTTAAATGGTCTGGTCTTTTTAAAGAAATATTCCAAATGCTCGTCCTTTATATTTCTTCCAGGCTTGTTCCTCGATGTGGTGTTTGGGTTTCTTACAGCGATCGCTCCAAACTATGAATTCTTTGCCATGACGCGACTTCTTGTTGGGCTTGTGAATGGTGGGATGTCCCTGGTGGCTTTTGTACTGACTCAGGAGTTTGTTGGAAAATCCTATTGGGCTTTGACAGGTGGGTGTCCTGCTGCTCTTTGCCGATCGGGCCTGCTGGTAGATGAGGGGCTTTAGGATCAAGTGTAATATTATAACGCAGCTTGCTATTTTTAACATTAACTCTGATTATCCCAATAAAGTAAATTTGCTTAACGCAGCTCATGTCAATCAGGTCCACATGAATTTGTCCACATGAATTTGCCCGCCTGCTTGCTATTCTGTTTTGAAGTATTTGGGGGTAAGAGAGGGCAGTAGTGCAGAGCATTTCTGAAATGTATTGCCCTCTCATGGTCACTTGAGTTTCCCTGACCAATGTCTTAAGGTTGTGCTGTGAATTTAGTGGTTCTCACTTGCATATTGTACAGTATCTCAAACTTACTCAGCAAGACATTGTAACAGGTTTCAGGCAGGAGAGGACTGTTGGTCCATCTCGGCCACCTAGCCACAGTATTCCCTTCTCTAACATTTCTAATAACCCTGAGTCCCATTTGTTGACCAGAACCTATCTAGTTCCTCCTTGAAACCCACTAAGGTTTCTTGTTCCACCACCCGTGCCAGTAATCTGTTCCACATACTGACCACTCTTCTAGATTTTAAAAAATGTTCTTCCTGTATTTCCTATTTTCTTTTGTTGCCCTTAATATGACCCCTTGTGCTTAATCTCTATACGCAGCAGAAAAGCTCACTTGGATGCAATTTGTCCAAACCTTTCATCATTATAAACACCTCTATCCTCTCCCCCTCAGTCTTCTCTTTTCAAGGGAGAAAAGACCCAGGGTATTCAATCTACATATCATTTGTAGATAGTCTCACAATGATCTTTAGACAATTTCCGCACAGTCTATACCTCCGTAGTTTAGCTTCTTACCATCTCCCTTCAGCTCCAGAAGTGGGGAAGTTCTGGCTCATTTCTGTCTTGCCCTTCTGTCTCCCTGATAACATTTTACCTCGAAGTTTCACCATTTGTCCTTTGAAGGTGCGCACGCTGATCTGTCCCTGCAGTGCTGCAGTTGAACATTATGAATACATATTTTTTTTAAAATCCTGTAATGGGTATTTTTTTCTCTCAACGTGTGGAGAACACTTGACAGTTGAGTTGACTTGTAGATGAAGAATGTTGATTTGTTTTACTGAACACATTCCATGTTGTATTTATTATTTGAAGATTGAACACAGTTGAATTATAACAGTTTGGCAGATTTTTTTTAAACATGAGTTATATCATGGGCCTTAATGATCAAAGGAACTGGCAGATGCAGATCCAGATGGATCATTCCAGATCTACCTTATTTATTATAAATGCAGAAGCTTTGGTAGATTGACGCTTCACTCATCTAAAGTGGCCAAAGGGCTTTGTACATACTGTAGTTCATATCGGAAAAGAATTGCATTGTATTTTAAATAACTGGAATTTGTTTAAAATTCAGGGTCGCTCACCAATTTAGTGTTCGCAGTTGGAATTGCTGCTTTCTCTGTTATTGGCTATTACATCAGGGATTGGCGTACCCTCGCTGCTGTAGCCAATTGTCCCGGAGTGCTGTTTTTCCTCCTTTTCATGTAAGTTCTTATTTAAATGCTTAAAAGGACTTCACCGAAAAACTTAGCTAGCATTGTGTATATTGAGGAATGATCGTGAGTAAATTGAATACAAGCACATTTGGAGTAAATCTGACTATTGATGACAAAGCATATTTAATCGTCTAAAAGCCTTGTAAGTAGTGACATTTCTCATCTGTACTGGAAATTGTGCATGTCACACTCGTTTGGATTGCACTGGTTTCAATATCAAGTAATTGGTAGCATGCTTTCCAAGTCTAGTCTCCAGAACAATGGGACAGTGTTGTTTTGAGGGGTTTGCCTACAACTTTGGATGTCAGAGCCAGCACAGGTAATCCAGGCAGATGGGGAGATTTGCAGGGTGTAGTGTAGGACTACCAGATTTCACTCTGCTTCCTAACTTTAGTCAGCTCCCCTAAGCTTGGGGCTGAGGCATATTTGAGAATGTGGAGAAGGGAAGAGAGACATAGGGGAGTTGTGTAAGAAAAGGCCAGGGTGCTGAAGACCTCCTGAGACCTGCACCAGCACTGCCCTGTACCCAGCCACTAAAAGGTGACTGGCTGGTTGAGTTTTCATCCCTTCTCTTCCCACCTTTCCCAAAACGAGAATGAGAGGAACGCACTTGACACCTTCTTCTGAGGACATAAGGAGATTGGGGAACTCGGAAAATGGGAGTAAATAAGAAGAGGATATGAGCGGGATAAGGAAAGCTAAGAGGGCACACGAGGAAAAAAAATAAACATTAAAAGGAACAGTGTAGTATTTTACCAAAATATCAGTAAGAGAATTGTTAAAAGTGAGATGGGACACCTGAGAATAGAGGATTGTCAGTCTGTAGATGATTAAACAGTGGTGGGAATATTGAATAAGTACTTCTCATAGAAACAGGAGTCGACCATTCAGCCCCTCCAGCCTGTTCCACCAATTAATTAGATCATGGCTGATTATATAAAATTACACTACACGACAGGCCATTCGGCCAAACTGATCTATGCTGGTGTTTATGCTCCATATGATCTGTATCTTAACTTCACTACCCTTTGTGTGAAGAAGTGCTTCCTGACATCACCCCAGAACAGCGAGCTCTAATTTTAAAGTTATGCTCCCTTGTTCTGAACTCTCCAGAGGAAATAATTTCTCTCACTCTGCCCAATCAAACCCTTTAATCATCATAAACACCTCAATTAGATGACACCTTAATCTTTTGTACTCAAGGGAATACAAGCCTAGTCTATGTCAGCTGTTGCTCAGTGGGTAGCACTCTCGCCTCTGAATCAGAAGGTTGTGGGTTCAAGTCCCACTCCAGAGACTTGAGCACAAAAATCTAGGCTGACACTCCAGTGCAGTGCTGAGGGAGTGCTGCACTGTCGGAGGTGCCGTCTTTCGGATGAGACGTCAAACCGAGGCCTTGTCTGCTCTCAAGTGGATGTAAAAGATCCCATGGCACTATTTCAAAGAAGAGCAGGGGAGTTATCCCCGATGCCCTGGCCAATATTATCCCTCAATCAACATCACTAAAAAACAGATTATCTGGTCATTATCACATAGCTGTTTGTTAGAGCTTGCTGTGTGCAAATTGGCTGCTGCGTTTCCTACATTACAACAGTGACTACACTTCAAAAAGTACTTCATTGGCTGTAAAGAACCTTGGGACGTCCTGAGCTTGTGAAAGGCGCAATATAAATGCAAGTCTTTTTTTTAATGCAACCTGCCCTTATAATTTAGCCCCGGTATCATTCTGGTGAATCTGCGCTGCACTCCCTCCAAGGCCAGTGTATCCTTCCTGAGGGGCGGTGCCCAGAACTGAACACCGTACTCCAGATGGGGTCTAACCAGAGCTTTATATTCTTCATTGGGTCTTTGCGAAAGAGAAGGACATTGGAGAGGAGGTGAATCCTGAAGTGGCTGAGAAGGAGATGAGTGATATTATGACGGACAAAAGGAACCGTTATTGTACCAAAAATATACTTCACTTGGTAACCAATTTTAGTCCTATTATTCCTACACATTGTTCAGAATTAAATTCCGCCTGCAATTCATCTGTCAGATGCTTGATGTCAGTAGATCTCCCTGAATGTTATCACTTCCCTCAAGGCATCCAGCCTTTCGACATAACTTGATCTGCAGCCTTAACTCCCTATTTTTCATACCTTCATCTTCATCATTTGTAAATGTGAGTAAGAGGTCCCAGGATTTTCCTCTCGGGCACTCTGCTGGTTACAGCCATGACAGTTTATCACTTTGTTTCCCATTTACTTCTTTATGATCCAATTCACTATTTCCTCTTTTCCCACAAGAGTTTTTACTTCATTCAAAAAAAACTCCAGTGAGGAACATTGTCAGGTGTCTTTTGAAAGTCAAGATATCTAATTGTCCACAATTTTGATCTATCCTCAATGCATGTAAATTTAAGTAAGCAAGTTAACAAGCCACATTGGCTATATTCTTGTTACGTTAGGGTTGAGTCACTTAATTTTATAATGAATTTTGGTGTGCTCTGTACTACAGAGGTCAACTTAACAAGTTCCCAGGATCCCGTTCAGACCTTGTATTAGAAATAGCGACAATGTTTGGTGTTTTCTCGTCTTGTATTTAATGAGCTGCGATGTATTTCTGACACAGCTCCTTGAGCCTGTCCCACGATTCAGTTGTATCATGGCTGATCTGTCTCTTAAGTCCATTTACCTGCCTTGGTTCTGTAACCCTCAATACCTGTGCCTAACAAAAAATCTATCAATCTTAGTTTTGACATTTTTAATTAACCCCCAGCCTCAACAGCTTTTTGGGAGAGAGTTCCAGATTTCCACTAACCTTTGTGTGATGAAGTGCTTCCTGCTATCACCACTGAATGGCCTAGCTCTAATTTTAAGGTTATGCCCCCTTGTTCTGGATTACAATCTGTATTAAAAGAATTAATTTGCATTTGTATAACGCCTTATTGTATTCTCGGGACTTCCTTAAGTGCTTCACAACAATTAATTGCTTTTGAAATGCAGTGGCTGTTGTTAGGCAGTCAAACACAACAGCCAATTTTTGTGCAGCAAGGTCCTACAAACAGCAATGAGATAAGTGACTAATCTGTTTCCAGGTGGTGTTGGTTAAGGGATGAATGTTGGCCCAGGGCACACTACTGCAGAAGGTGACACCATTGCCACACAAATTAAGGAATCGGCTTCCATTTTGAGTACATTAACTATGCAAAGTCATCTATTGCAAAGATTCAATGATTCCTCCAATCCTTCAATTCTGGCCTCTTGCGTATCCCTGATATTCATCGCTGCACCATTGGCGGCCGTACTTTCAGCTGCCTAGGCCCGAAGCTCTGAAATTCCCTCCCTTAACCTCTCCGCCTCTCGACCGCTCTTCCTTCAAGACGCTCCTTGAAACCTACAGTGAAGTCAATCGTCAGATTAGAGTTTGTTTTAATAAACACGATCACCTGCAGCGTGTGCGCGTGTGCGTGTCTCTCTCTACTCCAAATAGGGTATGATGTGGGTAGGAAGGGCAGTAATTGGGTTTCTCAGGGTGATACATTTGGACATTAACTGCTTTGTACTTAGTGTAATTTTTTTGACCTGACAAATCCCATTTGTGATTTTTCCATTTTTACCTTCAAGATTCCAAGTAGCTCTGCTAAAAAAAAAATACCGTTCCCGATTAACATTGCCATAGTATAATGCTCTTCTCTTGTATGTGCTTCTGTCTATAGCAAACCGATTATTATCACTAATGAAGTTCTATTGAAATGACAAAAAGGTGAAAGGGTCAAGCAGACACATTCAGTAGGGCAGGTTGAAACCGACTAAAGCTCCATTAAGTGCAGTATAATTCAGTGATATGAGTCGAGTTTCACGGTGCCGATTTTCTGATGCAGTACAGTTCCAGAATCGCCAAGGTGGTTATATTCTCAGGGGAGGACTGAGGAAGCAGAGGAGGTGCTGCAATATATTGCACAAAGGAATGGGAACGAGAAGACCTTTGTACAGCTAAAACCCTGTGCTGGAACAACGAAAATTGGTCGATCAGCTCATGGAGTTATGGACTTGGTGAGGCATCCTACATTACGCTGGAGGACTGCCATCTTGATGTATGTGTGGTAAGTGATCATAAAAAGGACTTAGTGCAGAGATTTTCCAATTCACTGTGCAGTCAAGTGGATCTGAAGCATGTCTTAAACCCTTCAAAAGGCAAAGGTACCATGATCTACTGTTCTCAAGAGGGTCATTTATCAAGCCGCAACTCCCCCTCATTTTTTATTTTTGTAACTTTGCAGGAGAAAATTAAGATCGCATTAAATCTAAGTAATCTTTTATTGAATGTAAATGAGAGCTCACCTCGCATATTGCTAATAGTGCCAAGTGAATTAATTTGTTCCGTGCACCGTTTGAAATTTTCAGTGTAAATTAAGGGATGGAGCTGTGAGTAAATTGGACGACACAATACGGAGCATATTGCAAGCAGTGGAAGAAATATTCTGTTGGTTATTCCTTTCTGGTATCAAAGGGATTGCACTCTGCTACCTGCCTCTGATCTCATATTGCTCATTCTTTCGTTATCTCTTTCCCTCCCCACTTCTGATTCTCTGTCTTAGCTTCTTTCCTTTTGGGTAGGGGGTGGTATGGCGTGGAAAGGAGCGACTGCAGGCTGTGTTTAAGGTGGGCTTGCAAGAAAACATCCTCAATGGCTCACTTCCTATCCTTTCTCCAAATCATGTGCTTCCCCCCACTCCTTCACTCCATCATGCTCCTGCGCCTTAACTGTACCAATACCCATTCTCCACCTTACAGTCCAATCACTACGCCAACCTCTTCCTCTGAATCACTTACTCAACCCCTGTATCCTCCCCTCCCACTTCACTCTTGTCACTCACCTCAGCGTTAACAATCCACTATTTGCCACTCCGACTTCCCCCTCCCTCTCCCTTTCCCCCTCCCTCTCCCTTTCCCCCTCCCTCTCCCTTTCCCCCTCCCTCTCCCTTTCCCCCTCCCCCCGCCCCTCCCCCCGCCCCCCCATCTCTCTCCCCTCAGCGCCAAGAACTGGAGTATTTGCTACCAGTTGGGTAGTGTGCGGGTGATCTTGGCCTCAGTTTGAAGCCTGCCGTCCCCACCACCTGACTGCGCTGCTGGTTTTGTCAGTTATTTATTTTTTCCCTGCTGTAATGAAGAATTAGAAATGTTTGGGACGTTGGTTAGAAAGCAATGTAATCAGCCTGTATTCTTTCTTTAAATAGGTATGTTTGCAGCCTCGTGTATTATGGCCTAACATTGAATGCGGGGGAATTGAAAGGCAATCGCTACCTGAACATCGCTTTGTATGGCCTTGTGGAAGTGCCGGCGTTCCCCCTGTGCCTCTACTTCATTAACAAATCCTGGTAAGAATTACACTGTCCACCTCGTCTTTGAATTGTGGTCTTTGATATATGTTGGAGGCAATGAATTTGTAAACATTCAACAATGGAACAGATCCCATACAGCCTTGGTAAATATCTGCTGTTTAGTGCCTTCTGAGGGGAAAAAGCAGGACCCAGTGAGACTTCAATTCCCTCTGTTTATGCACTGGGCTGGCTCTTGACATAGAAGGAACACGAATACTTGATATTTATTTTAAATTCAGTGCAGTTCACAATAGCAAAACATTTGAGTTTTTGAGAGGGCGATATTGGCGAGAAGAAAGAAAGACTTGCATTTTTATAAAGCGCCTTTCACGACCACTGGACGTCTCAAAGCGCTTTATAGCCAATGAAGCACTTTTTTTTTGAATTGGAGTCACTGTTGTAATGTGGGAAACACAGCAAACTCCCACAAACAGCTCCCATTGCACTATTTCGAAGAAGAGCAGGGGAGTTATGCCCGGTGTCCTGGCCAATATTTTTCCCTCAATGTAACAAAAACAGATTATCTGGCCATTATCTCATTGCTGTTTGTGGGATCTTGCTGTGCCCAAATTGGCTGCAGTGTTTCCTACATTACGACAGTGACTACCCTTCAAAAAGCACTTCATTGGCTGTAAAGCGCTTGTGAAAGGAGCTATATAAATTTCTTTTTTCTTTTTTCCCTATAAAAAGGTGTTATTTGCTTTGCTCCACTCCTAAACCTGTCGAGTCATGGTGGAGTGCCAGTCGACTTCTGTTATCTTGCCCTTCATCTGTGAGCCTACACAAGTGGCTGTTGGCAGGTTATTTGACTGTAGAAGTCATCACAGATGAACACATTTCCAAGTGTACGTCAGTGTCTGCACATTGCACGTTTCAGGAATTTGAACTCTGGTGATGAAGCAGTCGTGTATCTTGACACTGATCAGGAATCGAACCTGGGACTTTCTGTATGACTTTGTTCTACACAAGGTGGTGCCTTTACCCACTAAGCCATTGGGGGAGCACCGTTTAACTGCTGATGCCATATTTGAATTGTATTTGTATTAGGGTCTCAGTCACAATGTCAAAACAGCCGACTAACAAACTTCTTTAGCAAAGTGATTTACTAGTTGTGTTTCAGCTAGAGCAATACACATTCCTCCTGGTTTCTGAGTGAAAGGAGTGAGTTGCTTATTCGGCATTTTACATTAAAATCCAACAGTGGCAAAATGTCATCACCTCTGGAACAACCTCTAGCCCTATAACCCCCGAGAACCCCGTGTTCCTCCAACTCTGGCCTCTTGTGCATCCCCCATTCACTTCACCCCACCATTGGCGGCCGTGTCTTCAGCCGTCTGGGCCCTAAGCTCTGGAATTCCCTCCCCAAAGATCTCCACCTCTCTCCTCTAAGACCCTCCCTCGTAATAACCAGTATGGCCACGCAGCTGTCTGAAGCTCCTGCACAGGCCGCTTGCTGGTTTCTGAATGGAAAAACCATTTGAATGGGCTGCACACCCAAAAAAAATTGCAGGGAACATTGATTACAACATTACATTAGAGAAGTGACTGCACTTCAAAGTACTCATTGATTATGAAGTGCTCTGGGATTTCCTGAGGTTGTGAAAGGTGCTATATAAATGCCAGTTCTTTCTTTCCTTAAAACCTACATTTTTGACCAAATATTTAGTCACCCCGTCTAATGTCTCCTCCTACGGCTTGGTGTCAGTTTTTGGCTGATTATGCTTCTGTGAAGCATCTTGGGATGTGAAAGGGTGCTATATAAATGCAAGTTGTTGTCAGTATATTTATTGCGTTCTTGACTCACATCAGTAGCAACAGCAGCTTCAAGGCTCTGGCCCAGTCCTGTTACCCTGAAGTGCAGGTCCAGTGTGGAACTGCATGCCGATATTCCAAGTTACTTTTCTATCAGTAAAGTACAATGCTGAGGGTTCTATTTAAAATTGACTGTACACTTTTAAAATATCCAGTAGTTTTGCTGCTTGCCAGGAAGCTGTTAAGTTTTGAAGTCCTATGGCAGCAATAATCTTCCTTCCCACACGGTGGAGCTCTTGAGCAGTTGCTTTGCAATTGAGCCGAACTGTGGATGATCCGACACGGCTTCTGTTTCCTGCCAAAAGATTGGTTCTGCGTTTGTAGCATGGGCACTCTTTAGGCAACAACCCCTGACCTTCTGACTCGGAGGCGGGAGTGCTACCACTGAGGTGGAGCCTCCCTCTGCTGAGTTAGTTGCTAGGGTGATACCAGTTACGGACTGTCCCAAGCAGTGGTGGCTGCAACTTTGAATGTCACAGCCTGTCGCTTGGTTTCCAGTGGGTGGGGGAGCGGGGCGGGGTCAGGCAATGCTTGAGCTGCTCGAAGATGGGTTTTGCAATCATGGCCTTGGCCTTTAATGGTGGGGTTGCTCTGGGTTATTCCTTTTAATGTCACTGGAGTAGCTGAGCAGGAAGGGAGACCCTGCTCAAAAAGGGCTCCATATACAAAAACAGCAACTCGCATTCCATTAAGAAACATGCCCCGAGGTGCTTCACAGAGGCGTAATCAAAGATAAATGGACGCCGAGCCAAAGAGTGAGATATTAGGAGGGGTGACCAAAAACTTGATCAAAGATGTGTGTTTAAAGGAGGAGAGGGAGGTGGAGAGGCCGGGGGAGGGAATTCCAGAGAGTGGGGCCTTGGAGACTGAAGGCATGGTTGCCAGTGCGGGGGTGAAAGTTGGGGGGATGGACAAGAGGCCAGAGTCGGAGGAATGGGGGGTGAGGGAGGAGGGTTGTAGGGCTGGAGGAGGTTACAGAGATGAGGGGCGAAGCCATGGAGGGATTTAAACACGAGGATGAGACTTTTAAATTGGAGGCGTTGGGGGAACGGGAGCCAATGTCGGTCAGTAACCACAGGGGTGATGGGTGAATGGGAAAATGTAGGCAAGAAATTTGACAGTTTTTAAAAGAACAAGTATAAGAAATTTATGGTGAGACAATTTTTCTTTCCCTGATCAGGGAGAGAATTT
Organism: Somniosus microcephalus; assembly: GCF_052327205.1. Classification (NCBI taxonomy): domain Eukaryota; kingdom Metazoa; phylum Chordata; class Chondrichthyes; order Squaliformes; family Somniosidae; genus Somniosus; species Somniosus microcephalus. The sequence goes on along the minus strand of NC_140994.1, from coordinate 83,033,510 downwards.
TGAACAGAAAATTCTCCCCATGACTTTCCTCCCCCTTTTTAAAGAATAACTTTGCCTGGAGCAGAGGAGGTAGAAAGAAAAGAAAGACTTGCATTTCTATAGCGCCTTTAACTGTCTCAGGACATCGCAAAACACTTCACAGCCAATGAAGTACTTCTGAAGTGTAGTCATTGTTGTAATGTAGGAAACAGAGCAGCTAATTTGTGCACAAAAACCAAAACAGCACTGAGATAATGACCAGCTAAAGTGTTTTAGTGATGTTGGTTGAGGGATAAATAGTAGCCAGGACACCGGGGAGAACTCCCCCACTCCGCTTCGAAATAGTGCCATGGAATCTTTGATATCCATCTGAGAGGGCAGACAGGCCCTTGGTTTAACGTCTCATCTGAAAGACGGCATCTCTGACAGTGCAGCATTCCCTCATTTCTGCACTGGAGTGTCAGCTTGGATTATGCGCTCAAGTCTCTGGAGTGGGACTTGAACCCACAACCTTCTGACTCGGAGGCGAGAGTGCTGCCCACTGAGCCAATCGATGATTTTAAACGTGCCAACTAAATGTTAAGATGCTTGATCTAAGAATCAGACAGATGTGGTTGGTTTTCTGCTGTATTGTGTTATACAGCAGGATTTTAAAGGATTGAATGATTGAACCAGTTGAAGATTGAAGTCTGGTACCGAGTATGACTGTTACATAACCCTGCTTTCAGTGTGAGTAATGATATTTAGCACTGTGTAAACTTGTGCATATTTTTCCATTCCAGGAGCTTCTCCATGTACAGGAAACTCTTTTTTATCAGGGGCCGGCATGGTGCCGGTTGATCAAAAAGTCTGGATTACAGAGAGGTATACTTACCAAGGTACGAGAGCCTCGTACACGGCCACAGGTGCAGGAACCCTGGTTGCATGGCACTTGTGCAGGAGTCCCGGTTACACAGCCACAGATCCAGGAGTCTCTGTTGCACGGCCACAGGTGCAGGAACCCCGGTTACACGGCCACAGATCCAGGAGCCCTGGTTACACGGCCACAGATCCAGGAGCCCCGGTTACACAGCCACAAGTGCAGGAACCCCGGTTACACGGCCACAGATCCAGGAGCCCTGGTTACACGGCCACAGGTGCAGGAACCCTGGTTACACGGCCACAGATCCAGGAGCCCCGGTTACACGGCCACAGGTGCAGGAACCCCGGTTACACGGCCACAAGTGCAGGAACCCCGGTTACACGGCCTTGGATCCAGGCGCCCCGGTTACACGGCCACAGATCCAGGAGCCCCGGTTACACGGCCACAGATCCAGGAGTCCCTGTTGCACGGCCACAGGTGCAGGAACCCTGGTTACACGGCCACAGATCCAGGAACCCCGGTTACACGGTCACTAATATATAGTAAAACTTACCTGAACCTACTCCTGAATTTTGCCGGTTAAGAGAGATTTCCGGATATTTAGGTGCCGGTTAAAAGAGAGTTTCCTGTATTGTGATTTGGTGGGCTATGTTCTTATAACACAGTATAATTCTACTTTCTCCCTCCCCCCAAGGTCAGGAAGACGTAAGACAATGGCAGCATTCCTGTTATTTGCAGGGGTTGCCTGCATAAGTACCATGTTCTTACCTAGGCTCCCAGGTAAGAGGACATCCCACAAATTTAATTCTCTGTCGTCTAATGCTTGCTATAATAAAATATAACGAGGTCAAAATTGATCAGATGCCCTTAAGACAGTTAACAACGGGTTTGGCATTCTGTATCTGGTCTTTAAGGTATTATGTATTGCTGTACTCTTGAAAGATTAATATAATTGTTCCGTTTACCATTGTCATATAGGAACAGGAGTAGGCCATTTTGCTCCTTGAGCCTGTTCCGCCATCCAATGAGATATGGCTGATCTGCGACCTAACTCCATATACCCGCCTTTGCCTCATATCTAAATGTAAATTGTTTCTTTTTCTTCTAGCGGACTTTGACATGGGGTTCTTGGTGAACGCCACTTCCTTAGCGCTGTGTGGAAAGTTGGCTGTCAGTGCTGCCTTTAACATTGTGTATGTTTTCACTGCAGAGCTTTACCCGACTGTGATCAGGTAAGTACACTTCATTCTTGGTGATGACACAAGTCAAGCCCATTTTCCTTTGTAACTTAAAAAAAAGAAAGACTTGCATTTATATAGCTCCTTTCATGCATGACCTCTGACGCCCTAAAGCACTTTACAGCCAATGAAGAACTTCAGAAGTGTAGTCACTATATCTTAATGTAGGAAACGCTGCATCCAATTTGCGCACAGCAAGTGTGCACAAACAGCAATAAGGTAACTGACCAGATCATCTGTTTTAGTGATGTTGTTTGAGGGAGGGGCCAGGACTCTGGGGAGAACTCCGCTCGGTTATAAGTTGAATGTTGGTGAGTTCGAAAAAATAAGAGTTTGCCTCAAGTCACTGACAGGAGTACGGTGATGCATCAGCTACATTAGAGAATCAGATTGTTAATCCATCTTGATCTTCAGCTGATCACAGGCTGCTGTCGGTCCCCAGTCTTCACCGAGGCTTTTCTTGTTACGCCTAAACTGAAAGATAAACGGTGCTCACAACCTGAGAACATTGATAAGTGGATGTTTTCCAATGGGAATCCTTTTCAGCTGATGCTGCAAAGCACATTCACTCTTCTCTCTGAGGAATTGTGGAGCTAACGGGGCTCCACTGAGGAAATGGCAATAGTTTTGAAACTGATGGTTGTGAAAGTAACTATCCAAGATAACTTCAAAAGCTGGTTATTTGCTGCTCGTGGTATTTACCTCCTATATCCTCTGTTACATCTCAGCCTCTTTCCCCAATACTTTTTATTCAAGTTCTCTGCAGACAGGCCTGCACTTCCTATGAACTGAAACTTGACCACAAACCATACGTGGGATAGTGTGCTAGACGGAAATCCCCCGTAACGTAAAGGATAAAGGATGGCACTGTATACTCCTGACCTTTCTGAATCAGCAGAAAAGCATCAAGCTGACTGACCGTGTAGCGCAGCTAAATCTACTAATTGAGATTTATTCTAAGAAGCAAAATTATACAGAAGTAAGAATCAAGTCAGAAGATTAGATAGCAATGCATTGCTTAACTTTCGACAGTCTTCTGAGTTCAACATAACAGGTCGCTTGGAGATCCAAGGCCTTTTTTGCAGAGTCCTTTAGCTGAGGTTATACATCGGACGTGGAGTTTTAAGCACCGTGTGTGGATCTCAACAGTGAGCTAAAGCAATTGCTGCCCCTCAGGTGCTTGATTCTAGCCATTCTCATACCTTCACAGAGCAAAATTGCTACAAGGGCAAGGGTCCTGCTTTCTGGGGCCCCTGCCGTGGCAGTCATTTTAATGGCTGCTAACTAATATATAAGGGTGATTTTAACTCCATCTGCCAGGCGGGTACACTGTTACTGTTACGGCTACACACCTCCGAAAACTTACCACCCCGTTCCTGCCTGTTTCCCGCCTGTTTTAATCACGTGCTTTTTTTTATGTGGTTGAGGCACGTGCCGGAAGCAAGCGGGCGCCTCATGAATACATGCAAATCGGGGTCCTATCATGTCATTAGGACCCCGACTTCGAAAACTCGGAGGACCCACCTGGCTCCTGACCCACTGAGTAACACCTCACTGGATTGGTTTCTAAGGCTGATTGGAAACGTTTTTTTAAAGGGGTAGTCAGGCGCAAGAACTCGGATCGTAGGGATCTGAATGGCAGCCGTTTGAGCTTCCATCAAAGTTAGCGAGGCGGGTTCCTCAGGCTCCTGCTGTTGGGCCCGGAGTGCTGGAGGTGGCCACATGCTCCACCGTAGACTGCAGACTGCCACAGAGATAAGGAGGGGGTGATGTCATGGAGGGATTTGAAAACAATGATGAGAATTTTAAAATTGAGGCATTGGACCGGGAGCCAATGTAGGTCAGCGAGCACAGGAGTGATGGGTGAATGGGACTTGGTGTGAATTATGATACAGGCAGCAGAGCTAAAGATTATGTAGGGTGGAAGATGGCCAGGTGAGCGTTGGAATAGTCAAGTCTGGCGGTAACAAAGGCGTGGATGAGGGTTTCAGCAGCGGTTGAGGCAGGGGCAGAGTCGGGCGATATTACGGAGGTGGAAGTAGCCGTTTGTTGATGGAGCGGATATGTGGTCAGAAGCTCATCTCGGGGTCAAATATGACACCAAGGTTGCGAATGATCTGGTTCACCCTCAGACAGTTGCCAGGGGAGGGATGGATTGGTGGCGAGGGAACGGAGTTTGTGGTGGGGACCGAAGACAATGGCTTCGGCCTTCCCAACATTTAGTTGCAGGAAATTTCTGCTGATCCAGTACTGGATGCCGGGCAAGCAGCGTGACAAATCAGAGACAATGGAGGGGTCGAGAGAGGTGGTCGTGAGGTAAAGCTGGGTGTCATCAGTGTACATCTGGAACCTGACGTCGTGTATTCGGATGATGTCGCCGAGGGGAAACATGTAGATGAGAAATAGGAGGGGGACAAGGATAGATCATAGAATAGAGAATCATAGAAATTTACAGCACGGAAGGAGTCCATTTAGGCCCATCGTGTCCGCACCGGCCAACAAAGAGCTATCCAGCCTAATCCCACTTCCCAGCTCTTGGTCCGTAGCCCTGCAGGTTACAGCATCCCAAATGCACATCCAAGTACTTTTTAAATGTGGTTAGGGTTCCTGCATCTACCACCCTTTCAGGCAGTGAGTTCCAGACCCCCACAACCCTCTGGTGAAGAAATTTCCCCTCAAATCCCCTCTAAACCTTCCCCCAATTACTTTAAATCTGTGCCCCCTAGTTTTTGATCCCTCTGCTAAGGGAAATAGGTCCTTTCTATTCACTTTATCTCTGCCCCTCATAATTTTATACACCTCAATAAGGTCTCCCCTCAGCCTCCTCTGTTCCAAGGAAAACAGACCCAGCCTATCCAGTCTTTCCTCATAGCTAAGATTCTCTACTCCCGGCAACATCCTTGTAAATCTCCTCTGTACCCTCGTGCAATCACATCTTTCCTGTAATGTGGTAACCAGAACTGCACGCAGTACTCTAGCTGAGGCCTAACTAGTGTTTTATACAGTTCAAGGATAACCCCCCTGCTCTTGTATTCTGTGCCACGGCTAATAAAGGCAAGCATTCCGTATGCCTTCTTAACCACCTTATCTACTTGCCCTGCTACCTTCAGGGATCTGTGGACACGCACTCCAAGGTCCCTTTGTTCCTCTACACTACTCAGTGTCCTACCATTTAATGTGTATTCCCTTTCCTTGTTAGCCCTCCCCAAATGCATTACCTCACACTTCTCCGGATTGAATTCCATTTGCCACTGTTCTGCCCACCTGACCAATTTATTGATATCTTCCTGCAGTCTACAGCTTCCTTCTTCAGTATCAACCACACAGCCGATTTTAGTATCATCTGCAAACTTCTTAATCATACCCCCTATATTCAAGTCAAGATCGTTGATATATACCACAAAAAGCAAGGGACCTAGTACTGAGCCCTGCGGAACCCCACTGGAAACAGCCTTCCAGTCACAAAAACACCCATCAACCATTACCCTCTGCTTCCTGTCTCTGAGTCAGTTTTGAATCCAACTTGACACTTTGCCCTGGATCCCATGGGCTTTTAACTTCGTGACCAGTCTGCCATGTGGAACCTTATCAAAAGCCTTGCTAAAGTCCATATACACTACATCAAATGCAGTACCCTCATCTACCCTCCTTGTTACCTCCTCAAAAAATTCACTCAAGCTTGTCAGACTCAACCTTCCCTTAACAAATCCGTGCTGACTATCCTTGATTAATCCGTGTCTTTCTAAATGAAGATTTATCCTGTCCTTCAGAATTCTTTCCAATAATTTTTCCACCACCGAGGTTAGGCTGACTGGCCTGTAATTACTCGGTCTATCCTTTTCTCCCTTTTTAAACAAGGGTACCACATTAGCAGCCCTCCAGATCCTTGGGGGACTCCAGAGATAATGGTGCAGGAAGAGAACATGTCGGATGTCCACCGTGTTGTGCCATCAGCGCTCAAGGTGGAAATAACCTCACCATTGGACCAGACAGGCTGGAATTACTTCAGCGGATTTCTCTACAGATAAACTCACCCATAGAAGCAGCAAGATCAATGCACTGACCAAATTTGCACTATACTAAAGCTGGTTTGATTCTTATAACACACGCACTGTCTTTGGTAAATAGGTAAGATTATTTCTTTTGGAGCTTCAGTCACCTGCATCGCGCTGTAGAGGCATGGGAAGTAGAAACTGGAGACAGCAGGGAAGTCCCAGGATTATCAGGTTGTCTTGTTTCTGAAGTGCCAGCACGGCTCAGTGGTAGCACTGTGTTGCCTCTGCCGATCTTTCTGAACAATTCGGGTGGGAAACCAGTTCTTCAGCTGCTCTTGCGATGCAGGTCGCTTGCGTGCTGTAAGAAACCTGTGTTTCCCACAATTATGTAGCAAATTTTGGAAAAGGAATATTAAATGGTAAAATTGCATAGTTTGCACTAATGGACAGAGCTTTCCTTACTGGTCAGGATGGAACATTCTGGCAACGTTTATTCTTCCCCTCTCTCCACCCCCCGCGCCCCCCCCCCCCCCCCCCCCCCAAGTGGTTACTCTGTGGTTTCTCCGTGTGGAGATTGGAATGGGAATTAAAGGGACAATTTGTCAACCTCACCCTCCCAACAGGGGAGGCGATAGGAGGGAGGGGGGCGGCGCTTGAATGCATCGCGGGTTGTGGAGTGGATTGAACCACCGTGGCACCAATTCTCCGACCAATGGTCCCGTTTGAGCGTAGTTCCCCGCTGGGATCGTGGAGCTGGTGAATTTTCCCTCAAAGTTGCCCTTCAGGCAACAGGCTAGATTTTCTGCTACTTCCCAGTGGCTCAGAATTGCATTCCAGGTCCCACAAGTATTTATCCTGTTTTGCCATTTTCTTTTCAAGCAACAATTCCTGTAGATCAGGTTTTATTGAGAAGTTTCTCTTGAAGTCCAATTCATCCAGGTTATTGCATTCAAGCTGCCCTTTGGTTTCCTTTAAAGTTTCTTAATGTGGTTTATGTTGGGGAAGGACTTGTCGGAAAGTGGGATGATGCCAGCCTGAGAGTGCAGTAATTCAGGAGGAGTCCGCATGTTTTTCAGAAGTACTTTTAATGGTTGAAGAGGGAAATATATGAGGGGCGAGGCATTCTCATTTTGAAGAATCTGGACGTCCTATTTACAATTTAATATGCGGGTTGGGGGAGATAGTTTAACTCGCTTTTAGTTCAAGCCTAGATGCCTGAAACATGACCCACAATAAGGTCTGTGCGTGGTTAGAAACATGAATTACTGATCGGATTTCTAACTCGTGAGATTCTGAAGCCAGAAAGATGATGTGTTGCTCTCTAGGTTGTGAGATTTCACCCACTGGGGAGGGCAGCGCTCTCTACCATCTGATTTGCAATCGACCTCAGACACTTTGTACAGTTTGATTTTTGAGCCTGCACTGAACTGATGTGGTTTCTTTGATACAGGAATGCTGGATTAGGAATCTGCTCAATGTCATGCAGAGTCGGTGGGATTCTGGCTCCATTTGTACCATCGCTGGTTCGTCTTTACTTACTTTTCTTTTTACGCAAAAGTTGCCTTGAACTTGCTCTGTGGAACCTTAGCATATGGGTGTTGAACTCGGTTATATGAAATTCCTTCAAAATAAACGGGCTAGTGATTAGGCTGGAGTATTGTGTCCAATTCTGGGCACTGCACTTTAGGAAGCATGTAAAAGCCTTGGAGAGGGTGCAGAGGAGATTTACTAGAATGGTACCAGGGATGAGGGACTTCAGCTATGTGAAGAGACTGGAGAAGCTGGGATTGTTCTCCTTAGAGCAGAGAAGATTCAGGGGAAATTTAATAGCGGTGTTGAAAATTATGGAGGGTTTTGACAGAGTAGATAGGGAGAAACTGTTTTCACTGGCAGAAGGGTCGATAACCAGAGGACACAAAGTTAATTGGCAAAAAAACAGAGGGACATGTCACATGTGGAAGAATTTTTTTATGCAGTGAGTTATGATGATCTGGAATGCACCGTGGGGTGCATGAAAGGGTGATGGAAGCAGATTCAATAGTGAATTTCAAAAGGGAATTGGATAAATACTTGAAAAAGAAAAAATGGCAGGACAATGGGGAAAGAAAAAATTTCAGGACAATGGGGAAAGAGCAGGGAGTGGGACTAATTTAATAGCCCTTTCAAAGAGCTGGCACAGGCACATTGAGCTGAATGGGCCTTCTGTGATTCTGTGATTGTTGAAGTAGCAAATTTCACAGACCTTGAAGCTTTTGTGGAGTGCGCTGGTCTGCTGCAGTTTGTCTATTTACTTGAGATCTGTTATAATGTCAGGACAAGTTGCACGTTAAATGCTGTTATTTAATTAGATAATGTATTTCTGTGTAACTCAAAAATCTCCTCAAGCGGTTTGGATAAACTGCATGAGTGAACTTTGAGCAGTTTATTCCTCCTGAACACTTGATGCTCGAGAGCAGAATCATTTCATTGTAATCGCTCCCACTCGCAGTTTTATTACAAAAAATCTATGGAATCATGGCAGTTGCTCATTAATTAGGTTACCATCTGTAGAAGCCCGATTTCCCCCCTCAGCAATGACCAGTGTTGTTGGGCATGAAGTTCCATTCAGTTGATAAACGCTGGTGTTATATTTGTCCTGTAATTGTTACTGGTTTTTGTTTTACAAAAGAAATACTATAATCTCTGGTTTAATTCTTTTTGTAAAGATCTTTGTAACACCACTGATGTAATATTTCATTGCTGCTTTGTAACTCCTGCATTGTTTGAGGAATGTCCCCTTTAAAGCATTAGTTAGAATTACTTCCTGTATATATCAGGCATTGATACTGTACAGAGTAAATTGGTGAACAATATTCTAGCAGCTGTGACCTTCAGTGTGTTATATTAATTATATCTCCGCCTTTCCTCAACACTATGCATTGAAGCATGTACTGAAGTGAGGATACTTGTGTTACAGAAGACACTGAATCCATCTATGCCGTTCATCGTGTTTGGGATTGCTGGAATGTCAGGAGGATTCCTGGGACTCCTTCTCCCAGAAACATTAAATAAACCAATTGCAGAGTCGATCGAAGATCTTCACTCTCCGGCCTACCAGAGGCTTGAAGACAAAAGGAAAAAAGTGAGTTCAAGTTTTTATTTACATTTTCTTTTGGTCAGATTTTAGATGTGGTGGAACTTTCTGTTCTAGCTGCCTCTGGATCGAATCTATCTACCATATTACTCCTGACACACTGGGATTTCCGCGCACAAAATTCACCCCAAATTGTTCAAACCAGCGCAAAAGATTGCGGAATCTCAAACGCAAGTTACATCCAGCACAAGCCGAGTTTTTGCGATCTTTTGCGCTGGTTTAAAAAAAATCACACCGGAAGCTGGCCACGCCCCCAATCGAATAAATCACCATGGCGAGTTTACACTAATTGCACCGTTTACAGGCCTTCGAGGAGGCTGTTAAAATTAAGCTTTTTTTTAATAGGTGCATGGATACTAATAGGGACCTTTTAAAAGCTTTTAAATATTAAAAACAATTAATTTATGAAGAAACTGACTACTGCATGCCAATGAAACTAGGAAATGGTTCTCTTTTTTAAGCTATTTTCAGTTATTTAAAATTGGATATTTAAAATGCAAGTTGTTGTCGTGAAGCGATAATTTTAAACTCTCAAATTCTGGTTGGTTAATGACTTGTCATGTTTTCCATTGATTTGACAGGGAGTGGGATCTCGGGAAAAAACTCAGTCATGAAGATCAGAGGCTTAGCGCAGAACCGCTGGAACTGAGAGGATGCTTCCAACAGGTGTAAGGAAAGTGTTTTGAGATGAGGCGTCAGAGTTGCACGTGGACCTTGTAGAAGATGCTACAAGAAGTTCTGTAACCAGTTGAAAGAGACTTTGAAATGGTGCATTTTAAGATGAGTTGGTTGTTCAAGGTGACAGTGCATAGCTGGTAGCTAAAGGAAGACTTCCTTAAGCTAGAAAGATTTTACCTCAGTTATTCATTTCCCAACATTTGTTGGCTAACAAGGAACTGAGAATTGCTATTTTTTACATTTCTAATTGTACAGTTTTGCAAGTGTTTTTACCTTTTGTGACCTTCTGTTAAAAATTTAATAGTGCTGCATTATCTGAGTGACATAATCTCTTCGACAAAATTTTGGTACATTGGGTTTGTTCACAAACCTTCACTTTCATAAGTCCTTAGGAGCCATCATAAAACGTAATTTCAAACACCTGGGAGCTAAGCTCCATTAGCCTTTTAATACAACTTGCATTATGACTGAGAGCCTTATAATGAGAGTTGTATGTATTGGTCATACTTTCAACTCTCTGTTCCTTGAAGACTCCCTATAAAGACACTCATCATTTTTGACAGGACCTCATTTTAAGGACCTCGGTTTCCATTCATTCTGTTCTGCTTCAGTCTTGCACTTTCTGTGCTAAGGACCCCTAAATGCAACAGCTCTGCAGTTTATAGAAAAAAGTCTCCAGATGCAGGTGCAATATGTGTCTCAGCATTTACCCTTTCCTTTGCTGTTGGAGCCTCAAAGGTTGTGTAGATTCAAGCAGTTTGGATTGTGACGTCCATTTCTAATGACTTATTGTTCCAACATTTTCAACTAAACCAAAAGATAAATCTGTAAAGCTTCAAATATTGATAGTTAATGTGAAATCCTTTCAACTGTACTTCATCTCTGGAACCATAAACCATCACCCTTCCATATTCAGGCTGTGTATTGTTACACTTGTCTTCAGTGTGCTGTGCACACCAACTTGTGATCCCTTTCCATATGTGTCCCTTTAGATGTTGAATGTGTTTTAATAGCTTTGCCGATGGACCACATTTCATGTGCAATATTTACCGTAGAAATGTATGTTTAAATATATATTCTGCAGCATGTAACAGTGTTTGAGGGACAGCACCCAGCAGCAGGATACTAACTCACTGCAGCATTGCCTGTAATTTGTCTAAAGACATTTTCATTCCCTCTGCTCCCACTCTCTCTTGTGCATTTTCTTCTGAGGTATGATGACAAGTCGTGTGGTACGTGGGATTGGTCCATAACCATCAGACATGCAAGGACGACGCATGGGAATATTTTTGCAGAAAGGAAAACCCATTCTGTTCTCGCGCGTTCTACCCATGATGCAGTGTGGAATATTTCTGATTCTCTGTTTGAGAGGTGCGCTGAAACCCAGTGAGCAAACCCCCCCCACCTCCCAACTGGGACCAAACCCCCCCACCTCCTGACTCCAGTGACCAAACTCCCCCACCTCCCGACTCCGGTGACCAAACTCCCCCACCTCCCGACTCCGGTGACCAAACTCCCCCACCTCCCGACTCCGGTGACCAAACTCCCCCACCTCCCGACTCCAGTGACCAAACTCCCACCTCCCGACTCCAGTGACCAAACTCCCACCTCCCGACTCCAGTGACCAAACTCCCCCACCTCCCGACTGGGACCAAACTCCCCCCACCTCCCGACTCCAGTGACCAAACTCCCCCACCTCCCGACTCCGGTGACCAAACTCCCCCACCTCCCGACTCCAGTGACCAAACTCCCCCACCTCCCGACTCCGGTGACCAAACTCCCCCACCTCCCGACTCCGGTGACCAAACTCCCCCACCTCCCGACTCCGGTGACCAAACTCCCACCTCCCGACTCCAGTGACCAAACTCCCACCTCCCGACTCCAGTGACCAAACTCCCCCACCTCCCGACTGGGACCAAACTCCCCCCACCTCCCGACTCCAGTGACCAAACACCCCCACCTCCCGACTCCAGTGACCAAACTCCCCCACCTCCCGACTCCAGTGACCAAACTCCCCCACCTCCCGACTCCGGTGACCAAACTCCCCCACCTCCTGACTGGGACTAAACCCCCCCCCACCTCCCGACTCCAGTGACCAAACTCCCCCACCTCCCGACTGGGACCAAACTCCCCCCGCCTCCGGTGACCAAACTCCCCCGCCTCCCGACTCCGGTGACCAAACTCCCCCACCTCCCGACTCCGGTGACCAAACTCCCCCACCTCCCGACTCCAGTGACCAAACTCCCACCTCCCGACTCCAGTGACCAAACTCCCACCTCCCGACTCCAGTGACCAAACTCCCCCACCTCCCGACTGGGACCAAACTCCCCCCACCTCCCGACTCCAGTGACCAAACTCCCCCACCTCCCGACTCCGGTGACCAAACTCCCCCACCTCCCGACTCCAGTGACCAAACTCCCCCACCTCCCGACTCCGGTGACCAAACTCCCCCACCTCCCGACTCCGGTGACCAAACTCCCCCACCTCCCGACTCCGGTGACCAAACTCCCACCTCCCGACTCCAGTGACCAAACTCCCACCTCCCGACTCCAGTGACCAAACTCCCCCACCTCCCGACTGGGACCAAACTCCCCCCACCTCCCGACTCCAGTGACCAAACACCCCCACCTCCCGACTCCAGTGACCAAACTCCCCCACCTCCCGACTCCAGTGACCAAACTCCCCCACCTCCCGACTCCGGTGACCAAACTCCCCCACCTCCTGACTGGGACTAAACCCCCCCCCACCTCCCGACTCCAGTGACCAAACTCCCCCACCTCCCGACTGGGACCAAACTCCCCCCGCCTCCGGTGACCAAACTCCCCCGCCTCCCGACTCCGGTGACCAAACTCCCCCGCCTCCCGACTCCGGTGACCAAACTCCCCCGCCTCCCGTGACCAAACTCCCCCGCCTCCCGACTCCGGTGACCAAACTCCCCCGCCTCCCGACTCCGGTGACCAAACTCCCCCGCCTCCCGACTCCGGTGACCAAACTCCCCCGCCTCCCGACTCCGGTGACCAAACTCCCCCGCCTCCCGTGACCAAACTCCCCCGCCTCCCGACTCCGGCAGGATGATCCGGTGATCAACCCCCCCCCCCCCCCCCCATCCCTTGACTCTGGCAGGATGGAGTGAAGGGATGCTTAGGGACCCTGTCCCTGACCACATGGTTGGTGAGGCCCAGAGCTCTCGTGCCAGTGCTGTCAGACAGACGTCTGTAGTTATTTAGAAGAAACATAATACTGTGCAAAGCACTATTCAAAGGGATAATGCAAAAAATTGTGTTTTGCATTTTACTAGGGTTCCATCAAAAGATGATTATTTAAACACACACAGTTTGTGCACAATCTTTAACCCTGCCAGCTCTGTGGATGGATTTGCTTATCTGGGTGTTGCTAGGCTGCAGTTGCTTTGGCAATGATGAGACTCCATAGTTATGGATATAACTTTCAATTTACACTGTGTATTGACACAGATACAGTCTACTCATTATTCAAAGTTGCTTCATTCAGTGTAACTGATTATTGTGTCTTTGCACTAAATTCTTAGTTTGCTGTGTCATTTCCAATGTTTAATTGGAATCCTTGGATTACTGCCTTATTTAAGCGCGAGAAAAACATTTTGAGTTATCAGGAGTAGACTGTGGGTTTTCTGTTGTACGACCCTTTCTCAGCCAATGAAACCTTTTATTTTTAAAAAGTCGCAATGATCTTGAAAAGAGAGGGTGGGAGCAGGCAAAAGAAGAAAGATTTTAAGCTTTAAAAAAAAGTAGAAAGATAGTAGGGCGAGGCAGCCTGATGTCTCAGCCTGAGCTAATGTGGCTGCTCTCAACTGGGGCAACAGCAAGAGATGACAAATGGCCTCAGCAGGGGGGAAATTAGCCATGGTTCCTGGTCCTGACTTATGCACAAAAGTGCATGAGTGGACACTGGGTGTGGACAGGAATCAAGCTTGGCTGTGATGCCCTTCATGACTGAATCACTGACCAGTGCTCAAGTGTTTGAACTTACTGGTGAGGAATGTCTACTTGATATCTACTTGGGTGGTGATCCTGTAGTCCAAGAGTCAGACCCTCCAGGATAGGACAGAGGAGGAAATTGGTGTCAAAACAAGGAGGAGAATCTGGTTAGAATTAATGGGAAAGAGTATAATGTAAAGTTTGATAAAAGTAGGACAACGAGAATAGGAGAAAAAGGGAACAACTGGATGAGCGCAGGCAAAGTGTTTCCTTATTTAAATGCAATTTTGCACATGATATCTGCTTCAGTTGCTTCGAGTTAATGTTACCATAATAAAACTGTTAGTGATTTATTACTGTAAATTATGTTTGTTTCAGTATCCGTGTGGGAGCTGAAAATGAAAAGAAACCAGTCAGCCCAGGGAAGCAGGAGTTTTCCCTGACCCTGTTGGCAGCTGACGTTAGAACGTGAAGTACGTCCAGCTATTTACCGGAGAGCATTCCACTCGGTCAGCGGTTAACCGGCTATCTCTGTAGTGTGCAGCTGTGTAGAAACAGTAACACTGGTGTTTGCAGTGTGTAAACTGGGCCAACTAACTTGTGCCCAAAATGTGGGTTGTCACTTTTTGTTCCTTGATTGGTGGGGGAGGGTCGGAGGCAAGGGAGACACTAACCAAGCTAATGGTCAAAGGTCTCTTACCGCCCCCACCAGCCAAATAAAGCAGCAAACTAGATCTTGCCTTGCAATAGATGGGTGGATTTTTAACTAGCCGCCTGGGTGTAAAACTGCCGTCATGGAATGGCTGCCCGTTGTAGACTCCGTCCTGTGTGCGCCCTGCTCCTCGATGACAAGTTGAAAATCTAGCTCACTCACTGACGTCACTAATAATTTAAACAGTCTGACAGTTTCACGTTCTTCTGTTTCAAAACGATTGTTTTTTTTTGTTTGGCCTGTCCTCGCAAATGTGACGTCTTCACACTCTGATTTTGTGAGCTTGCTGCCGGTCAATCCAAGCACCTGATTGCATTGTGCTTCGTTTTTATATGGTGAGAATGTGCCACGTGTGGAACTGTACCATGGACTGTGACAAACCAAATAAAATCCCAGATACCGCTGAGCTGCTGTTACGTTCACTTATTTTAACATTGTCCAAAATATGTTGTGCCAACATTTTTAAAGGAGGGGGGCAAAGTCTTGTTACTAATTTGTAATGTGTGACTCACAGATAGTGATGATAAATGCATGAACCGGGTACAATTGGAAAGCTGCTGTCTGCTTTGTAGTTTGGATTTTTGGAAGATTGCACAATAATTTTTAACGAGGTTAAACATAGAAGATAGGAGCAGGAGTAGGTCATTCGGCCCCTCGAGCCTGCGCTGCCATTTAATGAGATCATGGCTGATCATCCAAATTCAGTACCCTGTCCCTGCTTTCTCCCCATATCCCTTGATCCCTTTAGCCTTAAGAAATATATCTAACTCCTTCTTGAATATATTTAATGAACTGGCCTCAACTGCCTTCTGTGGGAGAGAATTCCACAGGTTCACCACTCTCTGGGTGAAGAAATTCCTCCTCATGTCTGTCCTAAATGGCTTACCCCTTATCTTTAGACTGTGACCCCTGGTTCTGGACTCCCCCGCCATCAGGAACATCCTTCCTGCATCTAGTCTGTCTAGTCCTGTTAGAATTTTATAAGTTTCAATGAGATCCCCTCTCATTCTTCTAAACTCCAGTGAATATAAGCCCAATCGACCCAATCTCTCCTCATACGTCATTCCTGCCGTCCCAGGTATCAGTCTGGTGAATCTTCGCTGCACTCCTTCCATGGCAAGAACATCCTTCCTCAGATAAGGCGACCAAAACTGCACACAATACTCACGGTGTGGTCCCACCAAGGCTCTGTACAACTGCAGCAAGACATCCTTGCTCCTGTACTCGAATCCTCTTGCTACGAAGACCAACATACCATTTGCCTTCTTAACCGCCTGCTGCACCTGCATGCTTACCTTCAGCGACTGGTGCACAAGGACACCCAGGTCTCGTTGCACTTCCCCTTCTCCCAATCTATTGCCGTTCAGATAATCTGCCTTCCTGTTTTAGCCACCAAAGTGGATAACCTCGCATTTATCCACATTATAATGCATCTGCCCAATCACCCAACCTGTCCAAATCATACTGGAGTTTCTCGGCATCCTCCTCACAGCACACACGCCCACCCAGCTTTGTGTCATCTGCAAACTTGGAGATATTACATCTAGTTCCCTCGTCTAGATCATTAATATATATTGTGAATAGCTGGGGTCCTAGCACCGATCCCTGCGGTGCCCCACTAGTCACTGCCTGCCACTCGGAAAAAGACCTGTTTGTTCCAACTCTTTTCTTCCTGTCTGCCAACCAGTTCTCTATCCAAGTCAGTACCTTACCCCCAATCCCATGTGCTTTAACTTTACACGCTAATCTCTTATCGAAAGCCTTCTGAAAGTCCAAATACACCACATCCACTGGTTCTCCCTTATCTATTCTACCAGTTACATCCTCAAAAAATTCCAGTCGATTAGTCGAGCACAATTTACCTTTTGTAAATCCATGTTGACTTTGTCCGATCCTGTCACTGTTTTCCAAGTGCTCTGCTATTACATCTTTTATAATGGACTCTAGCATTTTCCCCACTACCGATGTCAGGCTTACCGGTCTATAATTCCCTGTTTTCTTTCTACCATCTTTTTTGAATAGTGGGGTTACATTAGCTACCCTCCAATCCATGGGAACTGTTCCAAAGTCTAGAATTTTGGAAGATGACCAGCAATGCATCTACTATTTCTAGGGCCACTTCCTTAAGCACCCTAGGATGTAGATGATCGGGCCCTGGGGATTTATCGGCCTTCAATCCCGTCAATTTCCCTAACACCATTTCCCTACAAGTACTGATTTCATTCAATTCCTTCCTCTCATTAGACCCTATGTTCTCCGACATCTCTGCGAGGTTATTTGTGTCCTCCTTTGGGAAGACAGAACCAAAGTATGTATTTAATTGATCTGCCATTTCTTTGTTCCCCATTATAAATTCCCCTAATTCTGACTGCAAGGGACCTATGCTTGACTTCACCAATCTTTTTCTCTTCACATATCTATAGAAGCTTTTACAGTCAGTTTTTATGTTCCCTGCAAGCTTACTCTCATACTCTATTTTCCCCCTCTTAATTAATCCCTTTGTCCTCCTTTGCTGAATCCGAAACTGCTCCCAATCCTCAGGTTTGCTGCTTTTTCTGGCCAATTTATATGTCCTCTTGGATCTTATGCTATCCCTAATTTCCTTTGTTAGCCATGGTTGAGTCACCTTTTTTGTTTTATTTTTATGCCAAACAGGGATGAACAAATTCTGGAGTTCATCCATGCGATCTTTAAATGTTTGCCATTGCCTATCCACCGTCAACCCTTTAAGTAACGTTCCCTAATCCATCCTAGCCAACTCGCGCCTCATACCTCATATCAAGGTTGGTTGATCAACAATTAAAGAAAGAAAGACTTACATTTATATAGCGCCTTTTACGACCTCCGGACGCCCCAAAGCGCTTTACAGCCAATGAAGCACTTTTCAAGTATAGTCACTGTTGTAATGTGGGAAACGCAGCAGCCAATTTGCACACAGCAAGCTCCCACAAACAGCAGTGTGATAATGACCAGGTAATCTGTTTTTAGTGATGTTGATTGACGGATAAATATTGGCCAGATAACTCCCCTGCTCCTCTTCAAAATAGTGCTATGGGATCTTTTACCTCCACCTGAGAGGGCAGTCGGGGCCTCGGTTTAACGTCTCATCCGAAACATGGCACCTCCGACAGTTCAGCACTCCCTTGACACTGCACTGGAGTGTCAGCTTTGATATTTGTGCTCATGACCTTCTGACTCAGAGGTGAGAGTGCTGCTGACTGAGCCATGGCTGACACCTTAAGTCCTTTCACTGTCTATTTCAACACTGCCTTGTTGCAATGACTATGCAGTTTGCAGTGCATCAACTTACAACACACATATGCTGCTGGTTACGGAGCTAATTGCAGGTTGAGGTAATGTTATTGGCTGAGTGTTCAGCTCTGGGAAAGGCTGCAATCCTGTAACACTGCTCCAGGATCTTCTACACTGCCATCATGGCAGGTTTGCACAGAGGCAGATGGTAGATTCATGATGGTATGAACTTTTTAAAAAAACAAAACAAAGCATCTTTAAAACAAATTTAAATTTGTATGCCAGATGGAATGATGATGCTGCACCATTGCACTCCTCTAACTGTAGTATATCGGTTGTGAAGTAAATTTGCCAGACAATGTAAGAAAGGAAAGAAAGGAAGACTTGCATTTATATAGTTGGCCCAGAAATTTGGGTCGAGGGCTTCCCGCGGGTGCAAGCCCCTGACCTGCACTTAGTTTGCGCGCCGGCCGTTGAGCTGTGGGCCCCCGTGGTATTCCGATCCTGGGCCTGCTCCAACTGCTAGTGCACAGTGTTTGCGTATCCCAGGGGTGCAGTTAGTTCGATGCATCCCCTGGGATCACGTGGGCCATGGAGAGCCAATTGGAGGGGCTGTCAAACTTATAAATACTACAAGCCCCAAAACATCACTAAATCTTCAAATGGATTTAAAAAAAAATCACTTTTTAAATCTATCTATCTATCTATATCTATCTATCTTCTATCTATATCTATAAAAGACCTCTTCTGTCTGTCTGTCCGTTCTCTATACGTTCGAAAGTTATAGAGCGTACCTACACGCGCGTCACATCAAAAGAAAGCTTACGATTACGGACCGGTCATAGGCGTATTTACTTTTCCGTCAGACAAAAATCGTGCCCACGGTAGCCAAAAAACGTTCAAAATTCCGCTCATTAAATGGGAAAAGTTCCGCTCATTTGCTCATTAGCATTGAGTGACGTGAAGGTTGACCAATCGTACGGTCGAGCGACCTGACAGTTGACCGACGGTTGACCAATCGCTGCGTCGCGGGGGCGGGTTCATTGCGCATGCGGGCGGGCCATCCTACAGTTGTGTTGAGTGACTTGACGATTGACCAATCCTACGCTTCGGTGACCTGACGGTCGACCAATCGGTGCGTGTGTGGGCGGGCCCTTTCATTCTGAACCGAGGTGAGTGGCCGCCATCTTGATTCTTCATTTTTTCCCCACACTTTCTGTGTGTTAGGGAACTAAGGAAAATAACAATTTATTTGAGTTTTAAATTGTATTTAGCAACAGTAGGAAATGAAGTGATCCCCTGCCATTCGCCCGGAGGCTCGCCTACTTTGACGGCCGCTTCGAGCGGCTGTGCCGGCGCCGGGCGCGGCCTAGCAGCCCGGGAAGCCTGGGCCTTGAGTTGCGGGCCGTGCCAGGAGCCGCCGCGCACAAAACTTACCCGCGGCGTCAACAGCCCCGCCCCAGAGCCCGACCCAAAGCCACCAAGTCACCGGCTGCGGCGGGCCGTGCCGGGAGCTGCCACGCACAAAACCTCCCCGCGGCGTCAACAGCCCCGCCCGAGAGCCCGACCCAAAGCCATCAGGTGAGCGGCCGTGGCGGCCCAGTCTCTCTCTCTCACTCCCAGTCTCTCTCTCACTCCCAATCTCTCTCACTCCCAATCTCTCTCTCTCACACTCCCAATCTCTCTCTCACACTCCCAATCTCTCTCTCACACTCCCAATCTCTCTCTCACACTCCCAATCTCTCTCTCACACTCCCAATCTCTCTCTCACACTCCCAATCTCTCTCTCACACTCCCAATCTCTCTCTCACACTCCCAATCTCTCTCTCACACTCCCAATCTCTCTCTCTCACACTCCCAATCTCTCTCTCTCTCACTCCCAATCTCTCTCCTTCCCTCTCTCCCCTTCCCTCTCTGTCTCTCTCTCCTTCCCTCTTTGACTCTCTCTCCTTCCCTCTCTCTCTCTCTCCTTCTCTCTGCCTCCTCTCCCTCCCCTCTCTCCTCCCTCCCCCACCTTCCCTCCCCCCTCCCCTCTCCTCCCTCCTGCTCCCCCCTTCCCTCCCTCCTCCTCCCCCCCCAGTCTCTCTCTCTCTTCCCCCCCCAGTCTCTCTCTCGCTCGCTCTCTCTTCTCCCCCCCCCCCCAGTCTCTCGCTGCCCTCCAGTCTCTCGCTCTCTCTTCCCCCCCCAGTCGTGCTCACTCCCCCCGTCTCTCGCTCTCTCGCTTCCCCCCCAGTCGCTCTCTTCCCCCCCGGTCGCTCGCTCTCTCTTCCCCCCGGTCGCTCTCTCTCTTCCCCCCCGGTCGCTCTCTCTCTTCCCGCCGGTCGCTCTCTCTCTTCCACCCGGTCGCTCTCTCTCTTCCCCCCGGTCGCTCTCTCTCTTCCCCCCCGGTCGCTCTCTCTCTTCCCCCCCGGTCGCGCTCTCTCTTCCCCCCCGGTCGCGCTCTCTCTTCCCCCCCGGTCGCGCTCTCTCTTCCCCCCCGGTCGCGCTCTCTCTTCCCCCCCGGTCGCGCTCTCTCTTCCCCCCCGGTCGCGCTCTCTCTTCCCCCCCGGTCGCGCTCTCTCTTCCCCACCCGGTCGCGCTCTCTCTTCCCCCCCGGTCGCGCTCTCTCTTCCCCCCCCCGGTCGCGCTCTCTCTTCCCCCCCGGTCGCGCTCTCTCTTCCCCCCCCGGTCGCGCTCTCTCTTCCCCCCCCCCGGTCGCGCTCTCTCTTCCCCCCCCGGTCGCGCTCTCTCTTCCCCCCCGGTCGCGCTCTCTCTTCCCCCCCCGGTCGCGCTCTCTCTTCCCCCCCCCCGGTCGCGCTCTCTCTTCCCCCCCCCCGGTCGCGCTCTCTCTTCCCCCCCCGGTCGCGCGCCCCCTTCCCCCCCCAGTCGCGCGCCCCCTTCCCCCCTCAGTCGCGCGCCCCCTTCCCCCCCGTCGCGCGCCCCCTTCCCCCCCAGTCGCGCGCCCCCTTCCCCCCCAGTCGCGCGCCCCCTTCCCCCCCAAGTCGCGCGCCCCCTTCCCCCCCAGTCGCGCGCCCCCTTCCCCCCCCCAGTCGCGCGCCCCCTTCCCCCCCCAGTCGCGCGCCCCCTTCCCCCCCAGTCGCGCGCCCCCTTCCCCCCCAGTCGCGCGCCCCCTTCCCCCCCAGTCGCGCGCCCCCTTCCCCCCCAGTCGCGCGCCCCCTTCCCCCCCAGTCGCGCGCCCCCTTCCCCCCCAGTCGCGCGCCCCCTTCCCCCCCAGTCGCGCGCCCCCTTCCCCCCCCAGTCGCGCGCCCCCTTCCCCCCCCAGTCGCGCGCCCCCTTCCCCCCCGTCGCGCGCCCCCTTCCCCCCCCAGTCGCGCGCCCCCTTCCCCCCCAGTCGCGCGCCCCCTTCCCCCCAGTCGCGCGCCCCCTTCCCCCCCAGTCGCGCGCCCCCTTCCCCCCCCAGTCGCGCGCCCCCTTCCCCCCCCAGTCGCGCGCCCCCTTCCCCCCCCAGTCGCGCGCCCCCCTTCCCCCCCGTCGCGCGCCCCCTTCCCCCCCCAGTCGCGCGCCCCCTTCCCCCCCGTCGCGCGCCCCCTTCCCCCCCCAGTCGCGCGCCCCCTTCCCCCCCCAGTCGCGCGCCCCCTTCCCCCCCCAGTCGCGCGCCCCCTTCCCCCCCCAGTCGCGCGCCCCCTTCCCCCCCCAGTCGCGCGCCCCCCTTCCCCCCCAGTCGCGCGCCCCCTTCCCCCCCCAGTCGCGCGCCCCCTTCCCCCCCCAGTCGCGCGCCCCCTTCCCCCCCCAGTCGCGCGCCCCCTTCCCCCCCCAGTCGCGCGCCCCCTTCCCCCCCCCAGTCGCGCGCCCCCTTCCCCCCCCAGTCGCGCGCCCCCCTTCCCCCCCCAGTCGCGCGCCCCCTTCCCCCCCCAGTCGCGCGCCCCCTTCCCCCCCAGTCGCGCGCCCCCTTCCCCCCCCCAGTCGCGCGCCCCCCTTCCCCCCCCAGTCGCGCGCCCCCTTCCCCCCCCAGTCGCGCGCCCCCTTCCCCCCCCAGTCGCGCCAGCCCCTTCCCCCCCCAGTCGCGCGCACCCCTTCCCCCCCCAGTCGCGCGCCCCCCTTCCCCCCCAGTCGCGCGCCCCCTTCCCCCCCCAGTCGCGCGCACCCCTTCCCCCCCCAGTCGCGCGCCCCCCTTCCCCCCCCAGTCGCGCGCCCCCCTTCCCCCCCCAGTCGCGCGCCCCCTTCCCCCCCCAGTCGCGCGCCCCCTTCCCCCCCCAGTCGCGCGCCCCCTTCCCCCCCCCAGTCGCGCGCAGCCCCTTCCCCCCCCAGTCGCTGCGCCCCCTTCCCCCCCCAGTCGCGCGCCCCCTTCCCCCCCCAGTCGCGCGCCCCCTTCCCCCCCCAGTCGCGCGCCCCCTTCCCCCCCCCAGTCGCGCGCCCCCTTCCCCCCCCAGTCGCGCGCACCCCTCCCCCCCCCAGTCGCGCGCCCCCCTTCCCCCCCCCAGTCGCGCGCCCCCTTCCCCCCCCCAGTCGCGCGCCCCCTTCCCCCCCCCAGTCGCGCGCACCCCCTTCCCCCCCCCAGTCGCGCGCCCCCTTCCCCCCCAGTCCGCGCGCCCCCTTCCCCCCCCCCAGTCGCGCGCGCCCCCTTCCCCCCCCCAGTCGCGCGCCCCCTTCCCCCCCCCCAGTCGCGCGCCCCCTTCCCCCCCCCCAGTCGCGCGCCCCCTTCCCCCCCCCCAGTCGCAGCGCGCCCCTTCCCCCCCCCAGTCGCGCGCCCCCTTCCCCCCCCCAGTCGCGCGCCCCCTTCCCCCCCCAGTCGCGCGCACCCCTTCCCCCCCCAGTCGCGCGCCCCCTTCCCCCCCCCAGTCGCGCGCCCCCTTCCCCCCCCAGTCGCGCGCCCCCTTCCCCCCCCCAGTCGCGCGCCCCCTTCCCCCCCCAGTCGCGCGCCCCCTTCCCCCCCCCAGTCGCGCGCCCCCTTCCCCCCCCCAGTCGCGCGCACCCCTTCCCCCCCCCCCAGTCGCGCGCCCCCTTCCCCCCCCAGTCGCGCGCTCCCCTTCCCCCCCCCAGTCGCGCGCCCCCCTTCCCCCCCAGTCGCGCGACCCCCTTCCCCCCCCCCAGTCGCGCGCCCCCCTTCCCCCCCCAGTCGCGCGCCCCCTTCCCCCCCCAGTCGCGCGCCCCCCTTCCCCCCCCAGTCGCGCGCCCCCTTCCCCCCCCAGTCGCGCGCCCCCTTCCCCCCCCCAGTCGCGCGCCCCCCTTCCCCCCCCCCAGTCGCGCGCCCCCTTCCCCCCCCCAGTCGCGCGCCCCCCTTCCCCCCCCCAGTCGCGCGCCCCCTTCCCCCCCCCAGTCGCGCGCTCCCCTTCCCCCCCCCAGTCGCGCGCCAGCCCCCTTCCCCCCCCAGTCGCGCGCCCCCTTCCCCCCCAGTCGCGCGCCCCCTTCCCCCCCCAGTCGCGCGCCCCCCTTCCCCCCCCCAGTCGCGCGCCCCCCTTCCACCCCCCAGTCGCGCGCCCCCTTCCCCCCCCCAGTCGCGCGCCCCCTTCCACCCCCCAGTCGCGCGCCCCCTTCCCCCCCCCAGTCGCGCGCCCCCTTCCCCCCCCCCAGTCGCGCGCCCCCTTCCCCCCCCCAGTCGCGCGCCCCCTTCCCCCCCCCAGTCGCGCGCCCCCTTCCCCCCCCCAGTCGCGCGCCCCCTTCCCCCCCCAGTCGCGCGCCCCCTTCCCCCCCCAGCGCGCTGCTCCGCGCCCCTTCCCCCCCCCAGTCGCGCGCCCCCTTCCCCCCCCCAGTCGCGCGCCCCCTTCCCCCCCCAGTCGCGCGCCCCCTTCCCCCCCCCAGTCGCGCGCCCCCTTCCCCCCCCCAGTCGCGCGCCCCCTTCCCCCCCCCAGTCGCGCGCCCCCCTTCCCCCCCCAGTCGCGCGCCCCCTTCCCCCCCCAGTCGCGCGCCCCCTTCCCCCCCAGTCGCGCGCCCCCTTCCCCCCCAGTCGCGCGCCCCCTTCCCCCCCCAGTCGCGCGCCCCCTTCCCCCCCCAGTCGCGCGCCCCCTTCCCCCCCAGTCGCGC
The DNA here is from genome assembly GCF_052327205.1 of Somniosus microcephalus. Classification (NCBI taxonomy): domain Eukaryota; kingdom Metazoa; phylum Chordata; class Chondrichthyes; order Squaliformes; family Somniosidae; genus Somniosus; species Somniosus microcephalus. Next base: position 83,009,744 of record NC_140994.1, on the reverse strand, counting down.
GCCCCCCTTCCCCCCCAGTCGCGCGCCCCCTTCCCCCCCAGTCGCGCGCCCCCTTCCCCCCCCAGTCGCGCGCCCCCCTTCCCCCCCAGTCGCGCGCCCCCTTCCCCCCCAGTCGCGCGCCCCCCCTTCCCCCCCAGTCGCGCGCTCCCCTTCCCCCCCAGTCGCGCGCCCCCTTCCCCCCAGTCGCGCGCCCCCCTTCCCCCCCAGTCGCGCGCCCCCCTTCCCCCCCAGTCGCGCGCCCCCTTCCCCCCCAGTCGCGCGCACCCCTTCCCCCCCAGTCGCGCGCCCCCTTCCCCCCCAGTCGCGCGCACCCCTTCCCCCCCAGTCGCGCGCCCCCTTCCCCCCCAGTCGCGCGCGCCCCTTCCCCCCCAGTCGCGCGCACCCCTTCCCCCCCAGTCGCGCGCCCCCTTCCCCCCAGTTCGCGCGCCCCCTTCCCCCCCAGTCGCGCGCCCCCTTCCCCCCCAGTCGCGCGCCCCCTTCCCCCCCAGTCGCGCGCCCCCTTCCCCCCCAGTCGCGCGCCCCCTTCCCCCCCAGTCGCGCGCCCCCTTCCCCCCCCAGTCGCGCGCCCCCTTCCCCCCCAGTCGCGCGCTCCCCCTTCCCCCCCAGTCGCGCGCCCCCCTTCCCCCCCAGTCGCGCGCCCCCTTCCCCCCCAGTCGCGCGCCCCCTTCCCCCCCCAGTCGCGCGCCCCCTTCCCCCCCAGTCGCGCGCCCCCTTCCCCCCCAGTCGCCCCTTCCCCCCCCAGTCGCGCGCCCCCTTCCCCCCCAGTCGCGCGCCCCCTTCCCCCCCAGTCGCGCGCCCCCTTCCCCCCCAGTCGCGCGCCCCCTTCCCCCCCAGTCGCGCGCCCCCTTCCCCCCCAGTCGCGCGCCCCCTTCCCCCCCAGTCGCGCGCCCCCTTCCCCCCAGTCGCGCGCCCCCCTTCCCCCCCAGTCGCGCGCCCCCTTCCCCCCCAGTCGCGCGCCCCCTTCCCCCCCAGTCGCGCGCCCCCTTCCCCCCCAGTCGCGCGCCCCCTTCCCCCCAGTCGCGCGCCCCCTTCCCCCCCAGTCGCGCGCCCCCTTCCCCCCCAGTCGCGCGCCCCCCTTCCCCCCAGTCGCGCGCCCCCTTCCCCCCCAGTCGCGCGCCCTCCTTCCCCCCCAGTCGCGCGCCCCCTTCCCCCCCAGTCGCGCGCCCCCTTCCCCCCCAGTCGCGCGCCCCCTTCCCCCCCAGTCGCGCGCCCCCTTCCCCCCCAGTCGCGCGCCCCCTTCCCCCCCAGTCGCGCGCCCCCCTTCCCCCCCAGTCGCGCGCCCCCTTCCCCCCCAGTCGCGCGCCCCCTTCCCCCCCAGTCGCGCGCCCCCTTCCCCCCCAGTCGCGCGCCCCCTTCCCCCCCCCAGTCGCGCGCGCCCCCTTCCCCCCCCAGTCGCGCGCCCCCCTTCCCCCCCCAGTCGCGCGCCCCCTTCCCCCCCCAGTCGCGCGCCCCCTTCCCCCCCAGTCGCGCGCCCCCTTCCCCCCCCAGTCGCGCGCCCCCTTCCCCCCCCAGTCGCGCGCCCCCTTCCCCCCCCAGTCGCGCGCCCCCTTCCCCCCCCAGTCGCGCGCCCCTTCCCCCCCCCAGTCGCGCGCCCCCCTTCCCCCCCCAGTCGCGCGCCCCCTTCCCCCCCCAGTCGCGCGCCCCCTTCCCCCCACAGTCGCGCGCCCCCTTCCCCCCACAGTCGCGCGCCCCCTTCCCCCCCCAGTCGCGCGCCCCCTTCCCCCCCCAGTCGCGCGCCCCCTTCCCCCCCCAGTCGCGCGCCCCCTTCCCCCCCCCAGTCGCGCGCCCCCTTCCCCCCCCAGTCGCGCGCCCCCTTCCCCCCCCAGTCGCGCGCCCTCTTCCCCCCCCAGTCGCTCGCCCTCTTCCCCCCCAGTCGCTCGCCCTCTTCCCCCCCCCAGTCGCTCGCTCCTCTTCCCCCCCCCAGTCGCTCGCCCTCTTCCCCCCCCCAGTCGCTCGCCCTCTTCCCCCCCCCAGTCGCTCGCCTCTCTTCCCCCCCCAGTCGCTCGCTCTCTTCCCCCCCCAGTCGCTCGCTCTCTTCCCCCCCCAGTCGCTCGCTCTCTTCCCCCCCCAGTCGCTCGCTCTCTTCCCCCCCCAGTCGCTCGCTCTCTTCCCCCCCCAGTCGCTCGCTCTCTTCCCCCCCCAGTCGCTCGCTCTTCCCCCCAGTCGCTCTCTCCCCCCCCAGTCGCTCGCTCTCTTCCCCCCCCAGTCGCTCGCTCTCTTCCCCCCCCAGTCGCTCGCTCTCTTCCCCCCCCAGTCGCTCGCTCTCTTCCCCCCCCAGTCGCTCGCTCTCTTCCCCCCCCCAGTCGCTCGCTCTCTTCCCCCCCCAGTCGCTCGCTCTCTTCCCCCCCCAGTCGCTCGCTCTCTTCCCCCCCCAGTCGCTCGCTCTCTTCCCCCCCCAGTCGCTCGCTCTCTTCCCCCCCAGTCGCTCGCTCTCTTCCCCCCCAGTCGCTCGCTCTCTTCCCCCCCAGTCGCTCGCTCTCTTCCCCCCCAGTCGCTCGCTCTCTTCCCCCCCCAGTCGCTCGCTCTCTTCCCCCCCCAGTCGCTCGCTCTCTTCCCCCCCCAGTCGCTCGCTCTCTTCCCCCCCAGTCGCTCGCTCTCTTCCCCCCCCAGTCGCTCGCTCTCTTCCCCCCCCAGTCGCTCGCTCTCTTCCCCCCCAGTCGCTCGCTCTCTTCCCCCCCCAGTCGCTCGCTCTCTTCCCCCCCCAGTCGCTCGCTCTCTTCCCCCCCAGTCGCTCGCTCTCTTCCCCCCCCAGTCGCTCGCTCTCTTCCCCCCCCAGTCGCTCGCTCTCTTCCCCCCCCAGTCGCTCGCTCTCTTCCCCCCCCAGTCGCTCGCTCTCTTCCCCCCCCAGTCGCTCGCTCTCTTCCCCCCCCAGTCGCTCGCTCTCTTCCCCCCCCAGTCGCTCGCTCTCTTCCCCCCCCAGTCGCTCGCTCTCTTCCCCCCCCAGTCGCTCGCTCTCTTCCCCCCCCAGTCGCTCGCTCTCTTCCCCCCCCAGTCGCTCGCTCTCTTCCCCCCCCAGTCGCTCGCTCTCTTCCCCCCCCAGTCGCTCGCTCTCTTCCCCCCCCAGTCGCTCGCTCTCTTCCCCCCCCAGTCGCTCGCTCTCTTCCCCCCCCAGTCGCTCGCTCTCTTCCCCCCCAGTCGCTCGCTCTCTTCCCCCCCCAGTCGCTCGCTCTCTTCCCCCCCCAGTCGCTCGCTCTCTTCCCCCCCAGTCGCTCGCTCTCTTCCCCCCCCAGTCGCTCGCTCTCTTCCCCCCCCAGTCGCTCGCTCTCTTCCCCCCCCAGGTCGCTCGCTCTCTTCCCCCCCCAGTCGCTCGCTCTCTTCCCCCCCCAGTCGCTCGCTCTCTTCCCCCCCCAGTCGCTCGCTCTCTTCCCCCCCCAGTCGCTCGCTCTCTTCCCCCCCCAGTCGCTCGCTCTCTTCCCCCCCCAGTCGCTCGCTCTCTTCCCCCCCCAGTCGCTCGCTCTCTTTCCCCCCCCAGTCGCTCGCTCTCTTCCCCCCCCCAGTCGCTCGCTCTCTTCCCCCCCCAGTCGCTCGCTCTCTTCCCCCCCCCAGTCGCTCGCTCTCTTCCCCCCCCAGTCGCTCGCTCTCTTCCCCCCCTTCCCCCCCCAGTCGCTCGCTCTCTTCCCCCCCAGTCGCTCGCTCTCTTCCCCCCCAGTCGCTCGCTCTCTTACCCCCCAGTCGCTCGCTCTCTTCCCCCCCCCAGTCGCTCGCTCTCTTCCCCCCCCAGTCGCTCGCTCTCTTCCCCCCCGTCGCTCGCTCTCTTCCCCCCCGTCGCTCGCTCTCTTCCCCCCCGTCGCTCGCTCTCTTCCCCCCCGTCGCTCGCTCTCTTCCCCCCCGTCGCTCGCTCTCTTCCCCCCCCGTCGCTCGCTCTCTTCCCCCCCGTCGCTCGCTCTCTTCCCCCCCGCGGCTCGCCCGCGCTCTTCCCCCGCGACTCGCCCGCGCTCTCCCCCCCCCGACTCGCCCGCGCTCGACTCGCCCGCGCTCTCCCCCCCCCGACTCGCCCGCGCTCTCCCCCCCCGACTCGCCCGCGCTCTCCCCCCCCGACTCGCCCGCGCTCATCCCCCCCGACTCGCCCGCGCTCTCCCCCCCCGACTCGCCCGCGCTCTCCCCCCCCGACTCGCCCGCGCTCTCCCCCCCCGACTCGCCCGCGCTCTCCCCCCCCCCCGACTCGCCCGCGCTCTCCCCCCCCGACTCGCCCGCGCTCTCCCCCCCCGAGCTCTCCCCCCCCGACTCGCCCGCGCTCTCCCCCCCCCCGACTCGCCCGCGCTCTCCCCCCCCGACTCGCCCGCGCTCTCCCCCCCGACTCGCCCGCGCTCTCCCCCCCCGACTCGCCCGCGCTCTCCCCCCCGACTCGCCCGCGCTCTCCCCCCCCGACTCGCCCGCGCTCTCCCCCCCCGACTCGCCCGCGCTCTCCCCCCCCCGACTCGCCCGCGCTCTCCCCCCCCCGACTCGCCCGCGCTCTCCCCCCCCGACTCGCCCGCGCTCTCCCCCCCCGACTCGCCCGCGCTCTCCCCCCCCGACTCGCCCGCGCTCTCCCCCCCCCGACTCGCCCGCGCTCTCCCCCCCCGACTCGCCCGCGCTCTCCCCCCCCGACTCGCCCGCGCTCTCCCCCCCGACTCGCCCGCGCTCTCCCCCCCCCGACTCGCCCGCGCTCTCCCCCCCCGACTCGCCCGCGCTCTCCCCCCCCCGACTCGCCCGCGCTCTCTCCCCCCCCGACTCGCCCGCGCTCTCCCCCCCGACTCGCCCGCGCTCTCCCCCCCCGACTCGCCCGCGCTCTCCCCCCCGACTCGCCCGCGCTCTCCCCCCCCGACTCGCCCGCGCTCTCCCCCCCCGACTCGCCCGCGCTCTCCCCCCCCGACTCGCCCGCGCTCGTCCCCCCCCCGACTCGCCCGCGCTCTCCCCCCCCCCGACTCGCCCGCGCTCTCTCCCCCCCCCGACTCGCCCGCGCTCTCCCCCCCGACTCGCCCGCGCTCTCCCCCCGGCCCGCGCTCCCCCCCGACTCGCCCGCGCTCTCCCCCCCGACTCGCCCGCGCTCTCCCCCCCCGACTCGCCCGCGCTCTCCCCCCCCGACTCGCCCGCGCTCTCCCCCCCCGACTCGCCGCGCTCTCCCCCCGACTCGCCGCGCTCTCCCCCCCGACTCGCCCGCGCTCTCCCCCCCCGACTCGCCCGCGCTCTCCCCCCCCGACTCGCCCGCGCTCTCCCCCCCCGACTCGCCCGCGCTCTCCCCCCCCGACTCGCCCGCGCTCTCCCCCCCCGACTCGCCCGCGCTCTCCCCCCCCGACTCGCCCGCGCTCTCCCCCCCCGACTCGCCCGCGCTCTCCCCCCCCGACTCGCCCGCGCTCTCCCCCCCGACTCGCCCGCGCTCTCCCCCCCCGACTCGCCCGCGCTCTCCCCCCCCGACTCGCCCGCGCTCTCCCCCCCCCGACTCGCCCGCGCTCTCCCCCCCCGACTCGCCCGCGCTCTCCCCCCCGACTCGCCGCGCTCTCCCCCCCCGACTCGCCCGCGCTCTCCCCCCCCGACTCGCCCGCGCTCTCCCCCCCGACTCGCCCGCGCTCTCCCCCCCCGACTCGCCCGCAGCTCTCCCCCCCGACTCGCCCGCGCTCTCCCCCCCCGACTCGCCCGCGCTCTCCCCCCCCGACTCGCCCGCGCTCTCCCCCCCGACTCGCCCGCGCTCTCCCCCCGACTCGCCGCGCTCTCCCCCCGACTCGCCCGCGCTCTCCCCCCCCGACTCGCCCGCGCTCTCCCCCCCCGACTCGCCCGCGCTCTCCCCCCCCGACTCGCCCGCGCTCTCCCCCCCGACTCGCCCGCGCTCTCCCCCCCCGACTCGCCCGCGCTCTCCCCCCCCGACTCGCCCGCGCTCTCCCCCCCGACTCGCCCGCGCTCTCCCCCCCGACTCGCCCGCGCTCTCCCCCCCGACTCGCCGCGCTCTCCCCCCCCGACTCGCCCGCGCTCTCCCCCCCGACTCGCCCGCGCTCTCCCCCCCGACTCGCCCGCGCTCTCCCCCCCCGACTCGCCCGCGCTCTCCCCCCCCCGACTCGCCCGCGCTCTCCCCCCCCGACTCGCCCGCGCTCTCCCCCCGACTCGCCCGCGCTCTCCCCCCCGACTCGCCCGCGCTCTCCCCCCCCGACTCGCCCGCGCTCTCCCCCCCCGACTCGCCCGCGCTCTCCCCCCCGACTCGCCCGCGCTCTCCCCCCCGACTCGCCCGCGCTCTCCCCCCCGACTCGCCCGCGCTCTCCCCCGACTCGCCGGCTCTCCCCCCGACTCGCCCGCGCTCTCCCCCCCCGACTCGCCCGCGCTCTCCCCCCCGACTCGCCCGCGCTCTCCCCCCCCGACTCGCCCGCGCTCTCCCCCCCCCGACTCGCCCGCGCTCTCCCCCCCGACTCGCCCGCGCTCTCCCCCCCGACTCGCCCGCGCTCTCCCCCCCGACTCGCCCGCGCTCTCCCCCCCCGACTCGCCCGCGCTCTCCCCCCCCGACTCGCCCGCGCTCTCCCCCCCCGACTCGCCCGCGCTCTCCCCCCCCGACTCGCCCGCGCTCTCCCCCCCCGACTCGCCCGCGCTCTCCCCCCCCCGACTCGCCCGCGCTCTCCCCCCCGACTCGCCCGCGCTCTCCCCCCCGACTCGCCCGCGCTCTCCCCCCCCGACTCGCCCGCGCTCTCCCCCCCGACTCGCCCGCGCTCTCCCCCCCGACTCGCCCGCGCTCTCCCCCCCCGACTCGCCCGCGCTCTCCCCCCCCGACTCGCCCGCGCTCTCCCCCGCCCGACTCCCCGACTCGCCCGCGCTCTCCCCCCCCGACTCGCCCGCGCTCTCCCCCCCCGACTCGCCCGCGCTCTCCCCCCCGACTCGCCCGCGCTCTCCCCCCCGACTCGCCCGCGCTCTCCCCCCCCGACTCGCCCGCGCTCTCCCCCCCCGACTCGCCCGCGCTCTCCCCCCCGACTCGCCCGCGCTCTCCCCCCCCGACTCGCCCGCGCTCTCCCCCCCCGACTCGCCCGCGCTCTCCCCCCCCCGACTCGCCCGCGCTCTCCCCCCCCGACTCGCCCGCGCTCTCCCCCCCGACTCGCCCGCGCTCTCCCCCCCCGACTCGCCCGCGCTCTCCCCCCCCCGACTCGCCCGCGCTCTCCCCCCCCGACTCGCCCGCGCTCTCCCCCCCGACTCGCCCGCGCTCTCCCCCCCGACTCGCCCGCGCTCTCCCCCCGACTCGCCGGCTCTCCCCCCCGACTCGCCCGCGCTCTCCCCCCCCGACTCGCCCGCGCTCTCCCCCCCCGACTCGCCCGCGCTCTCCCCCCCGACTCGCCCGCGCTCTCCCCCCCCGACTCGCCCGCGCTCTCCCCCCCCGACTCGCCCGCGCTCTCCCCCCCCGACTCGCCCGCGCTCTCCCCCCCCGACTCGCCCGCGCTCTCCCCCCCCGACTCGCCCGCGCTCTCCCCCCCCGACTCGCCCGCGCTCTCCCCCCCCCGACTCGCCCGCGCTCTCCCCCCCCGACTCGCCCGCGCTCTCCCCCCCCGACTCGCCCGCGCTCTCCCCCCCCCGACTCGCCCGCGCTCTCCCCCCCCGACTCGCCCGCTGCTCTCCCCCCCCGACTCGCCCGCGCTCTCCCCCCCCGACTCGCCCGCGCTCTCCCCCCCCGACTCGCCCGCGCTCATCCCCCCCGACTCGCCCGCGCTCTCCCCCCCCGACTCGCCCGCGCTCTCCCCCCCCGACTCGCCCGCGCTCTCCCCCCCCGACTCGCCCGCGCTCTCCCCCCCGACTCGCCCGCGCTCTCTCCCCCCCGACTCGCCCGCGCTCTCCCCCCCCGACTCGCCCGCGCTCTCCCCCCCGACTCGCCCGCTGCTCTCCCCCCCCGACTCGCCCGCGCTCTCCCCCCCCGACTCGCCCCCGCGCTCTCCCCCCGCTCCCGACTCGCCCGCGCTCTCCCCCCCCGACTCGCCCGCGCTCTCCCCCCCCGACTC